>NW_027397110.1:6534850-6539877 GCF_003265705.2 Callorhinus ursinus | reverse complement strand
CCTTTCAGATAGGCTTTTTTTTGTTTTTTTTCACTCAGCATAATACTCTCAAGATTCATCCAGGTTGTTATGTGTATCAGTAATTTATTCCTTTTTATTTCTGAGTACTATTCTCTGGTATGGATAGACCGCAGTTTAACCACCCACCCCTTACAGGACATCTGAGTTGTTTCCAGTTTTTGGCTATTATAAATAAAACTGCTATAAAGGTTTGTGTGTAACTTTTGTGTTAACATAAGCCTTCATTTCTGTGGTATAAATGCCCAGGAAGGAGCACAACTGCTGGGTCATATGTTTGCTACGTATTTGGTTGTTTAAGAAACTACTAAATTATCTTCCAGAGTGACTGAACTATTTTACATTCCCATTAGCAAGGTACAAGTGGTCTAGTTCTCCATATCCTGTTCTGCACTGCTGCAGCAACTTTTGTATTTTAGCCATTCTGATAGATGTGTAGGGATACCTCATTGTTTTAATTTGCATTCTCCTTATGGGTAGTGATGTTGAACATCCTTTTAAATGCTTATTTCCCATCTTATATTCTCTCTACTGAAATGTCTTTTCATGTCTTTTGTTCATTTTCTAATTAGAGTGTTTGTTTACCTGGTGAATTCTAAGAGTTCTTTATATAATCTAGAAACTAGTCCTTCTGCCGATATTTCCCCCCACTCTGTAGCTTGTCTTTTCATCTTCTCAACACGGTCTTTCCCAGAGCAAAGGTCTTTAATTTTGATGAAAGCCAATTTATCAACCTTTTCCGTCTTATGGATTGTGCTTTTGGTGTCAAATCGAAGAACCCTTTGCCAAGCCCTAGGTTCAGAAGATTTTCTATGATTTTTTTCCCCCAAAGCTTTATGTTTTACATTTAAGTACATGATGCATTTTGAATTAACTTTTGTATAAGGTGTTAGATTTAGATAAAGATTCTTTTTCTTTTCTTTTCTTTTTGTTTTTTTTGCCTGTGGATGTCCAATTACTCCAGAGCCTTTTGTTGAAAAGCCAGTTTTTCTCCACTGAATTGCTTTTGCACCTTTATCAAAAGTCAGTTGAGGGGCGCCTGGGTGGGTGGCTCAGTCAGTTAAACATCCGCCTTCAGCTCAAGTCAGGATCCAGGGTCCTGGAGTCGAGCCCCACGTCGGGCTCCCTGCTCCGTGGGGAGACTGCTTCTCGTTCATCCTCTCCCTCTGACCCTCAACCCCCACTCATGTTCTCTCTCTGTCTCAAATAAATAAAATAAAAAGATTTTTAAGATTTTATTTATTTATTTGACAGAGAGAGAGAGAGCACAAGCAGGGGGAGGCGCAGGCAGAGGGAGAGGGAGAAGCAGGCTCCCCGCTGAGCAGGGAGCCCGACGTGGGGCTCGATCCCAGGGCCCTGGGATCCTGAGCTGAGCTGAAGGCAGATGCTCAACCGACTGAGCCACCCAGGCACACTTCCTTATCTGATGTTTCTTTGCTGAGACTCTTTTTTATTTTGTTTCAGGCATGTTCATAAATGCTTGTTGAAGCATGTTTATGATGGCTGCTTTAAAATCTTTGCAGATAATTCTGCCTTTGTCATCTTGCTGTTGGCATCTAGTGATTGGTTTTTTGTTGTTCAGTTTAAGCTGTTTCTTGTTTTGGATATGATGAGGGATTTTTTAATTGAAACCTGGACATTTTGGGTATTATGTTATGAGATCCTGGAGCTTATTTAAAAAAAATTTTTTTTTAATGGTAGCTTCCTTTGACACCACTCCGGCAGGGGAAATGGAGAAGCTTCCTTGTTACTACAAGTCGGAGAAGAAGTCCAGGTTCCCCACTCGGCCTTAGTTGGCACTAAGGAGGGCCTCATAGTAATTAGCAGGAGAGGTAGCTCTGGCTGCCCACAGACCTTCCTCTTATACCTCTCGGGTCGGTAAGGGTCGAGTGCCTCATCACTGCCCCTCCCCTGTGGCTTCCACAGACACCATGGGAGGGAGGTTGCTTTTTTACCAATGGTCAAAGGTGAAAGTCCCGCCTCTCCGCTAGGTCTCCTCTGACAGTACTCCGTAGGAAGGGGGAGATACACCAGGTGTGGTACATCTGAGCCCAGGGCCCCATGTGAATGCATACGTTACATGCCTGTGAAGCTGGCTCTGAAAATAACCTTATCACTTCAGGTTGCCACCTAGAGAGGGAGATCTCACAAAGCATGGGCCGAAATCAGAGTCCTCAGGAGCAGAGAGTAGGGGGCAGGAATCTGGATTTTGGGCCCTTACCCTCTGTGTGACCATGGCCTGCATTTCCCCAGACATTTCCTGAGTGGTGTTTGCGGCCAGCCATTGAGCCAAATACAGAGGACATAGAGGAGATGGAGACATAGTCCTTGCCCTCGTAAGCCTTGGCACTGCACAAACTCCTGGAATCTGGTAATATTCTGGGCAGGGGGTGAGTGGCAACAATGCCTCAGGAATGGCTTAGGATTCATTTCCCGCCAACTTGAGTTGAGGGCTCAGAGTTTAAAATGATATAACCGTATATAACAACAAAGAAGGGTGCAATTTCACTACTTCTTGCACATTTGAATTTGTGGGCTGAAATTTCGGGGAGGTTGTGTATTCATGGCTCCTACCATACCCATCTTACTTTTTTCACTAAATGTGTCCAAGATCATTCTCTCAGTTTCTCTAGATCTGATTCATGTCAGTTCTGGAAAGAATTTGTAATGTGGATATATCATATTTCATATTTCAGCTGTTCCCCTATTCATAGATCTAGTGGTTTCCACGTCCGTGCTATTAAAACCAAGGGACATCTTCATTCATGCCTCATTTAAGCCTACCTGAGTGGGGTTTTCTCTGGAACAGATAATTAGAAGTAGAATTGCTGAGGCAAAAGGTATGTGCATTTTACATAAGTATTGCCAAGTGCTCTCTCCTCAGTGATTGAAAGTACTGGTTCCTTGCACCCACTTCAACATTTATCAGTTTTACAGTTTTGCCAACTTGAGGGGAGAAAAATAATAGCTCTCTTTTTTTAAAATTTTCATGATTATTAATGAAATTGAGCTGCTTGTCATGTGGCCACTTTTATTTCTTCGTATCCTTTGCCCATTTTTCTATTTCATTGTCCAATCGATTTGCAGGAATATTTTTTGTGGTCTCTGTATTAATTTTTGCCACATATACTGCAAATACCCAATTTCTTGTTTGTTTTCAACTTTGTTGATGGCTTTGTCATATAGAAGTTTACATATTTATATAGTCTAAGTATTTTGTGTCTTATTTATTTTTTTAAAAGATTTTATTTATTTGAGAGGGCGGGGAGGGGCAGATGGAGAGGGAGCAAGAGAATCTCAAGCAGACTCGTGCTGGGCTTGGACCCCAATGCGGGGCTCGATCTCACGACCCTGAGATCATGACCTGAGGTGAAATCAAGAGTTAGAGGTTTAACTGACTGAGCCACGCAGGCACCACCCCCCCCACCTGCCCCGTGTCTTATTTGTAAGAAGATCTCTTCTACTCCAAGGTTGCAAACATATTCTTTTTAAAGGTATTTTGAGAGGGATGCCTGGGTGGGTCAGTTAGTTAAGCGTCTGCCTTTGGCTCAGGTCATGATCTCGGGGTCCTGGGATCGAGCCCCGCATCAGGCTCCGTGCTCCACGGGGAACCTGCTTCTCCCTCTGCCTCTGCCTGCCGCTCCCCCCGCTTGTGCACTCGCTCTGTCTGACAAATAAATAAAATCTTTATTTTTTTTAAAGATTTTATTTATTTATTCAAGAGAGAGAGACAGCACAAGAGGGAAGAGGGTCGGAGGGAGAAGCAGACTCCCCGCCGAGCAGGGAGCCCGATGCGGGACTCGATCCCGGGACTCCGGGATCATGACCTGAGCCGAAGGCAATCGCTTAACCAACTGAGCCACCCAGGCATCCATAAATAAAATCTTTAAAAAAATACTTTGATAGACTTTTTGAATGCTTTTATTTATTGTGCCGTGCTATTCGTCTCTGTGGGGTCATGAAAGCACATTGCCCGTCAGGCTGTACTTGTGGTTAGACTTTAGGGCGCTGGGGCTCCCCATTCCTGCTGGGTGTTCGTTACCAGCCACCCAGCACTTCTCTGGCCAAGAACCCTCAATGTGTTGCTCTCAGCTGCTGGTTGGTACCTCTGTTTTTGTCTGCTTGCCACAGGTGGGGAGAGAGGAAGTCTCTCACATTTCTGCTTCACATGAGTCCCCCAGCCAGTTTTCCTGAGCAGGTTCTGTCCTGCTGCCCAGACCTATCACTTTGATGAACAGAGACCCCCAGGGACCTTCCACCTTTCATGACGATGCGCTCTGCCTGTGTTTAGTGCTTTGTGTCCCCTGCCAACCCCCTTCTTCCGCCTTCCATTATTGAGGGATTCCTTAGAGCTTCTAGTGTAACAGGCATCACCTTTTGTTTTCCAGTGCTATTATGGATTTATTTTCAGATCTACATTCTTTTACCTCCGTGGTGTGAGGTAGGAGAGGGAGGCAGTGTGCAGGTGGCAGGCTGGTGTCTGGGCCCAGGGACCACTGAGAACCTTCCTCTTGTCCTGACACTGAGAGCTGACTCGGCTCACACAGAATTCTTGAGTCACAATCATTTCCCCTCAGAACTCTGTAGAATGTTACTCCACTCTCCTCTGGCAGTTAGTATTGCATGTGGCAATTCTTTTTTTTTTTTTAAGATTTTATTTATTTATTCATGAGAGACAGAGAGAGAGAGAGAGAGAAGCAGAGGGAGAAGCAGGCTCCCCGCTGAGCAGGGAGCCCAATGCGGGACTCGATCCCAGGACCCTGGGATCATGACCTGAGCTGAAGGCAGATGCTCAACCATCTGAGCCACCCAGGCGCCCGCATGTGGCAATTCTGATACCATTCTGAGTCTTTATTCTTTTTAGGTAATCTGGTTTTCCCCTCTGCCTTAATGTTTTCTTTTCTTTCTTTCTTTCCTTTTTTTTTTTAAAGATTTTATTTATTTATTTATTTATTTATTTATTTATTTATTTATTTATTTTTAAAGATTTTATTCATTTATTTGACAGA
>NW_027397110.1:6407238-6534750 GCF_003265705.2 Callorhinus ursinus | reverse complement strand
ACAAGCAGGGGGAGTGGGAGAGGGAGAAGCAGGCTTCCCGTGAAGCAGGGAGCCCGATGCGGGGCTCGATCCCAGGACCCTGGGGTCATGACCTGAGTCGAAGGCAGACGCTTAACGACTGAGCCACCCAGGCGCCCCCAGGCGCCCCACTTCACTCTTTTTAAAACCAACTTTATTGATGTATAATTGGCATACAACAAACTGTTGATATTGGTATTTGATAACATATACTTGTGAAACCATCATCACAATTAAGAGAATGAGCATATCCATCACCCGTAAAAGCTTCCTCGTGTGCCTTTGTAATCCCTGCACCCCATCTCTCCCTCTTTGGAGCTCCATCCCAGACAACCATTGATCTGCTTTCTGTCATGAAAATGTATTTGCATTTTGTAAAATTTTATATAAATGGAATCATACAGTATGTATCTTTTTTTAAAAAAGATTTTATTTATTTATTTGACAGAGAGAGACACAGCGAGAGAGGGAACACAAGCAGGGGGAGCGGGAGAGGGAGAGCCAGGCCCCCTGCGGAGCAGGGAGCCCGATGCGAGGCTCGATCCCAGGACCCTGGGATCATGACCCAAGCCGAAGGCAGACGCTTAACGACTGAGCCACCAGGCGCCCCATAAGTATCCTTCTTTGGGGGCTTCTTTCACTCAGCAAAACTATCTTGAGATTCATCCTTATTGTTATGGGGATCAGTGGTCCATTCCTTTTATTGCTGAGCATATTCCATTATATGGATAGGCTGCATTTTGTTTATTTAATCACCTGTTCATGCATATTTGGGTTGTTTCCACTTTGGAGCTATTACAAATAAAGTTGTTATGAATATTTGTGTACATGTCATTGTGTGGAATACGTTTCCTTTCTCAGGTAAATACCTAGAATGGGATGGCAGGTAACACAGCGGTGTATGTTTTTATTTTTAAAGAAACTTCCAAACTCCCAGAACTAGTCATATCATTTTATATTCGTATCAGCAGTGGTTGAGAGTTTCAGTTATTCCATTTCTCCTCAACGGTCGGTCAATCTTTCTTATTTGAGACAGTCTTTAGTAGGTATGCAGTGATAGCTTATGGTTTTAATTTGCATTTTCTTTCCCTAGTGACCAGCGATATTGAGAGTCTTTCCATGTGCTTATTTACCATCTGTTTATCTTCTTTGGTGAAATATCTGTTTAAATCTTTTGCCCATTTTATTTTAGTTTAGTTTTTTATTTAAGATTCTATTTATTTATTTGAGAGAGACAGAGTGAGAGAGAGAGAGAGAGAGAGAGAGAGAGAGAGTACGAACGGGGGAGGGGCAGAGGGAGAAGCAGACTCCCTGCTGAGCAGGCAGCCCAATAGGGGCCTTGATCCCAGGACCCCAAGGTCATGACCTAAGCCGAAGTCAGACGTCCAACTGACTGAGCCGCCCAGGCCCCCTATCTTTTGCCCATTTTAAAAATCATTTGTTTTCTTATTATTGAGTTTGAGAGTTCTTTGTATATTCTAGACAGAGCTCTTAATTAGATATAGAATTTGCAAATATGTTCTCCTAGTCTGTGACTTATCTTTCTATTCTCTATAGTATCTTTAGAAGATTCAAATTTTGATGAAGTCCAATATATCAGTTTTTTCTACAATGGATCATGATTTTTGTGTTATGTTGAGAAATCTTTGCTTAATCCATGGTCACACAGATTTTCTTCTATGTTTTCTTCTAGAAATTTTATGGTTTCAGGTTTTAGATTCAGGTCTATGATTAATTTTGAATTATTTTTTTTGTACTGGGCATGAGATATGACTCAAAGTCCACTTTTCTCCATATGAATATCCAGTTTCTCCAGGACCATTTATTGAAAAGACTTTCCTCCAGGGAATTACATTTACACCTTTGTCTAAAATCGATTGACAGTATAAGGCTCTGCCTCTGGACTCTCCTGTTCCACCTCTCTTGACATCAGCAATTTCATATTGTCTTGACTGCTGACCAACTTTGTTTTTTTCAAAATTGTTTGGCTATTTTAGGTCCTTCCCATTTCCATATGAATCTTAGATACAGCATATTGGTTGGTTTTTTTTTTTTTAAAGATTTTATTTATTTGAGAGAGAGCGAATGAGAGACAGAGAGCACGAGAGGGAGGAGGGTCAGAGGGAGAAGCAGACTCCCCGCTGAGCAGGGAGCCCGATGCGGGACTCGATCCCGGGACTCCAGGATCATGACCTGAGCCGAAGGCAGTCGCTTAACCGACTGAGCCACCCAGGCGACCCCAGCATATTGGTTTTAACAACTAACAAAGTTTGCTGGAATTTTTACCACAATTACACTGAATTTATAGATCAATTTGTGGGTGGAGTTGACATGTTAACAATGTTGAATCCTCTGATCCATGACCGTGGTACATCTCTTCACTTATGTAGGTCTTCTTTAATTTCTCTCAGGAGTGTTTTGCCATGCTTAGTGTACAGATCTTGCACACATCTTTTGTCAGATTTTTCTCTACGCATTTCATATTTTTGATGCTATTAAAAATGGTGTATTAAAATATTTCAATTCCCAATTGTTCATTGCTATTATATAGAAATATAATTGACTTTCTAAATTTTTAAAGATTTTATTTATTTATTTGCCAGAGAGAGAGGGAGAGAGCACAAGCAGGGGGAGCGGCAGGCAGAGGCAGAATCAGACTCCCCGCCGAGCAAGGAGCCCGATGCAGGACTCGATCCCAGGATCCTGGGATCATGACCTGAGCCAGAGGCAGACGTTTAACCGACTGAGCCACCCAGGCGTCCCTGACTTTTAAAAATTTTTAAATATACTTTATTTTTTAGGGGAGTTTTATGTTCACAGCAAATATAATTTGTTTTTATATATTGATCTTGTATCCTTCATCCTTGCTAAACTATAGTAGCTTTTTGTATGATTCCGTAGGATTTTATACACAATCATGTTTTCTGCAAAATAAAGACAGTTTTACTTCTTCCTTTCCAATCCAGCTGATTTTACTTCTCTTTCTCTGTCTCTCCTCTTCTCTTTCTTTGTATGTTAAGCTTTGTAGCTCATTGAAAGGAGTGGTCATCTTTTATAATGGCTGATTATGATTACAGAATTTGAAAAACATTATTTAACCAATGAGCAACATTATGGTATATTTTCAAGTGAAAGGCTTTTGTCTCATTTGCAATTTGTCACAGAAATTGATGGAGAAAAATGTTATAGCTCTTTTATGAAATGGACACAAGTAGTATTATAAGATATACATTTTTGGTATATATATATGTATATTATATATATGTAATGCTGAATCATGCAGTAATAAGGCTCTGACTCTGGAGATCTGCTACTCAAAGTATAGAGTTTGACATCAGATTTTCAAATGTTAGGTTGATTGTTGGACTAGATTAGTCAGGGTGGGAGAAGTTTGATGTTACGCTTTATTGTTGACATCATTGCCCTTTTCAGGAGTATGGCAGGTTTACTAATGGTGAAAAGCGCAATTATTTCTTTCTTTTGACTGGGTGCATTGTCTAAAACCTCTAGTATATCATGTAGAAAGGATGAAAGCAGACATCCTTGCCTTATTCCTGAACTTAGGGGGAAAGTATTCAGTATTTTACTACTGAGTATATTGTTAGCACTAAGTTTTTCATTGATGTCTTTCATCAGGTTGAGGATGTTCCAAACTCCTCCTAGTTTGCTGGGAGGTTTTGTTTTTTGTTTTTTTTTTCCAGAACAGATGTTGATTTTATCAAATGTTTTTTTGTGCATCTTTTGAGATAATCGTATGCTTTTTCTTTCTTCGTTTGTTAATATGGTGAATTCTGTTGATTGGTTTGGAATGTTGGAAAAACCTCGCATTCCTGAGGATAAACTCCTTTGGTATAGTGTATTATCCTTTTTATAAGTTGTTAGTTTCAAGTTAAGATTTTCTCTTTAAATATTTTTTTAAAGATTTTGTTTATTTACTTGAGAGAGAGCAAGAGCGAGAGAGCACAGAGGGTGAGGGAGAAGCAGGCTCCCCGCTGAGCAGAGAGCCTGACATGGGGCTCGATCCCAGGACCTGGAGATCATGACCTAAGCCAAAGGCAGACACTCAACCGCCCCAAGTTAAGTTTTTTTTTTTAAAGATTTTATTTATTTGACAGAGAGAGACACAGGGAGAGAGGGAACATAAGCTGGGGAAGTGGGAGAGGGAGAAGCTGTCTCCCTGCTCAGCAAGGAGCCTGACTCGGGGCTCAATCCCAGGACCCTGGGATCATGACCTGAGCCGAAGGCAGATGCTCAACGACTGAGCCACCCAGGTGCCCCAAGATTTTCTTAATAATATTTGCCTCTGTGTTTATGAGGGATGTTGTCCTGTAGTTTTCTTGTGTTGTCTTTGTCTGGTTTTGGATGTCAGATAATGCTGTCCTCATACAGTAAGATGGAAAGTATTCTCTTCTCTTTTTCTGGAAGAGTGTGTAGAATTGGTATTATTTCTTCCTTAAACGTTTGGTAGAATTTACTAGTGACGCCATATGGATCTGGAGTGTTCTTTGTGGGAAAGTTAAGTAAATTTAATGTCTCTAATAGATATTGTGTTATCAGGTTATGTATTTCTTCTTGCATGAGCTTTGGTATTTTGTGTCTTTTTAAAGATTTTGTCCATTTCCTCTATATTGTCCAGTTTATTGGTATGGTGTGTTCATAATATTCCCTTATTACTGTTTTGGTATCTGTAGAATCTGCGTTGTTACCTTCATCATTCTTGATACTGATCACTTGTATCTTATTTTTTTTTTTTCTGGTCTAGTCTATTTACAGAATTATACATTTTGTTGACCTCACAAAACCAGCTTTTGGTTTTACTGATTTTTATTCTATTGTTTTTCTCTATTCTATTTCAATTATTTTCACTTTAATCTTTTTTATTTCAATCCTCGTGCTTACTCTGGGCTTTATTTGCTCTTCCATTTCCAGTTCCTTAAAGTAGAAAGCGAGGTAACTCGTTTGAGACATTTGTTATTTTCTAATACAGATATTTTTAGTGCTGTGATTTTTTTCTCTGTGTACTGCTTTAACTGCATCCCACACATTTTGATATTTTTTCATTTTCATTCAGTTCAAAATACCTTCTAACTTTCTTTTAGATTTTTTATTTCACTCGTATGCTATTTAAATGTATGTTGTTTAGTTTCTAAATGTTTGGGGATTTTCCAGGGGTCTTTCTGTTACTCATTTCTAATTTAATTCCATTGTGGTCAAAGAACATACTTGAAATGACTTTTTTTTTTTAAGGAGGCTCCACACCCAACGTGGGGCTCAAACTCACAACCCTGATATCAAGAGTCAATGCTCTACTGACCGAGTCAGGCAGGCGTCCCCTAGAAACGACTGTAATATTTTAAATTTTTTGAGGCTTTTTTTATGGTTGAGAATATGGTCTGTCTTGGTAAATATTTCATGTCTATATGAAACTCAGCATTCCTCAGTTTTAAACATCCATACTTTTCTAATTTTTTTTTTTTAGATTTTATTTTTTCAGAGAGTATGTGTGCGAGCTGGGAGAAGGGCAGAAGGGGAGGGAGAGGGAGGATTTCGAGCAGACTCCATGCTGCGCGCAGAGCCCAACACAGGGCTTGATCTCAAGACCCTGAGATTATGACCTGAGCCGAAACCAAGAGTCAGACACCTAACTGACTGAGCCACCCAGATGTCCCCATAGTTTTGTAATTATTATTTCGTTACATTCATAGTAATTTGGGGAGAGTGTAGGTTATTGTCTTGAATCAGAAGATGCCTATTTGATGTCTTCAAGCTGCTCAAAGGCAGGCTCTGTGTCCTGTCTGCCTTTCTATCCCTTTAACGTTTCTCCTGGCCCCAAATGGAAGCTCAGCAGACCCTGGTTGAATGGATGGATGACACTCAAAAATGGTGAAGCTGTGTTCTTGTTTTTGACTCAGAAAATATCCCTGTTGTACCGTGTGACAAGATGGACTCTCACACACCTTTATGTCTTTGTGTCCTTATAGGACTTTGCACGTCGCTTGGCGCACCGAAGGTGCTCCAGCAGCGTTGGGGGCACGGAATGGAACCAGAGAGGAGCGGCCTCCGGCTGGTGGGGATTGAAGGCCTCGCTGAGGCACCTGACAAACTGCTCTGGCCACACGTGCAGGGGCTGTCCTGTCACAAAGCCCCCTGAGACATGATGTCACACACAGACACCACTCTCCTTGAAAAAGGGAGGGGCTGGGCCCTGGGTTCCCAGACTTCCCCGGGCTCTGGTGCCCTTCTAGGCTCGGTCCCAGAGCCGGACGGGAGCTGAGGAGGACGCTGCCTGGACTCTGGTCTGGTCAGAGGGTGCTCTGCAAATGGCCGACACCATCGAGGTTGGCAGCTTTGGCGAGCAGGCTCGAAGGCTGTCCTCAGGAAAGCACCCAAGCAGGTGAAAGTTGTCTCTGCAGCTCTTCGCTTCCCCTTGCCTCATCCCTTCCGACCCACCTCCCCCCGCCCCCCCTTCTCTCCCTCACGACCCATTTACTCTCCTCTCCTCCTCCAGACCGCCTCTCGGAAAAAGCCTGATAACTTTGCTCACACCAAGTTATAAATGGCCAAAAAGCTTCCCGGTGAATACATTGCGGGCGGGTTTCTCAGAGAAGGTGCTCTGGAGAAGGGAGGCACGCAGGGCCCCGCGGAGAGGTGAAGTGAACCAAGCCTGGAAAAGGCCCACGGGGTTTGGGGGCTCAGAGCGCACTGGTGACCTGGGTGGGAGAGGTGTTGGAGGTTTGCGGGGCCGGGAACAGATGCAGGAAGCTGAGGGGTAAGCGGAGGCCGAGAGGGGTGAAGACACCCAGGGCAGACAGCTGGTGGGCTGGGGTGGAGGATAGGGGGTCATTACAACGGGCACTGGGGAAGGGTCTGGTTCAAGGGAGAAGGCCTTCTTTTAATGCAAGACATGAGTGTGTGTGAAATGCTGATTAGAAGCCAGAAGGGAAGGGAAGCCTGAATATACCAGTGAGCAAGGGGCCCCCAAACACCCAGGCGGGGAGACCAGATGGAACGGAGCACAGAGCAGGGCAGCCGCCTCCCTGAGGAGGCAGCAGAGAATGGGTGGGTTTGGCGGCAGAGAGTCGAGGAACTCCTGTCGTCTGGGGGGTGCCTGCGTTCTCTGCTGAGAGTGGGGCAGGTGGAGGTGGGGGTGCAGGGTTAAAGGGAGATTCTGAACTTGTCCCTGGGGAGCCTAGGGAGCTCCCTTGGGAAGCAGAGGCTCCCCAGGCCGCACCGGGCCCAGCTCACATCAGAGACCTTGACTTTACCATGGCCTTGGTTTGTATGGAGTTCGACCATGCTGGTGGGATTTCAGACAGAGGATCTTTTTGAGGAGGCTAGGCATCTCCCCTAGGACTCCCTAAATGACAAGAGTTAATAATAATGATTAAAAACTACCAACACTTTCAAATATTTCCTGTTACACAGCGTTTCTGAAATAACTAGGCACCTACATCTGGGGTCATTTTACACCAAATGTTCAACAGAGTGATACTTTTTTCCTTAATCCTATCCCAACCCCCTTTCCCCATCCCGATTCTCTGAGAACTACCTTTCCAGCTCTGAGGGCATTGAAACCAGCTTTTGTTTGGGACTCTGAGGTCTTGGGAGAAATTCCTGAGCATTTCCCGAGCTCCCAGTGCGAGCCCAGTCCCTCCTAAATTTGGCCCCCGGCTGAGCCCTGCGGGTGGAGGTCCTGGCTTTTCCTGGACCACCTCTGGCCCCTCACACTCCGCGAAAGCCACCTGGTAAAGGAACACGGGATCCGGGGCCTGCCTGATGCATTGACTCTTGACCATCTTTTCTTCTTAGACTGAAAATGGTGTTTGGACTGGGCGGCCAGAGAGAGAGGTAAAGTTTAGGTGGGCCCTGCCACAGTGCCTCGAGTGACCAGGACGGGGAACCCCCACTTGGGTCTAAGAGGAAGGGAAAATAGGGTTCTCTGTTCCCCTTTCCTTGACCGTTCAGTATCTCTGGGACTCAGGGTTGGGGTGGAAGGCCTGGTCCTGCCAGGTGGGAACTGCCTGTGTGTGCGTGTGTGTGAGTGTGTGTGCACGTGCACGCACACACTGGGAGCCACTGTCCCTGCAGCATCAAGATGCTCTGCTTGTGGCAAGGGAGGGGTCCCAGAAGAGGTGGATGAGTCATGGGGATACAATTTCTGATCGGGATTGTGGGATCTGTCAGTCCAGAGTAGGGGGGCCTTGGAGGACCTCCGCAGGAAGAGTTGATCCAGCGTTGAGTGCCCAACCACGGCCGGGTCCTTGCTTTCCAGCTGGGAAGGCAGGGTGGACCCAGGGAGACAAGTGCAAAAAGAAAGGAGAAGGGAGTGTATTCCAGGCTCCGAGTCTGGCTCTCAACGTAGGCGGAGGCCCCGAGCCTGGCCCGCCGGGCAGTGGGGAGGCCCTGCGAGCCCGCTACAGCTGAGGGATTTATTCACCCACAGTGTGGGGACACGCGCTGGCGGAGTTGGTCCTGGGGTTTGGAGTGGGAGGAACCGGGTCCCCACCCGCAGTGAGGGCACGAGATGCCCCAGCCTTACCCTCAACTCCGCTTTCCTTCCAGGCTCTACAAGCCCCTGTACATAGCACACCTCTTGGTTCTTGCAGGTAAGGGCCTGGGCGCTGGGGCCATGGCAGGAGCCGGGGGGGCTGGTTCTCGCTTCAGGGCTGCCCCACTCTCCAGCTGCCTGCCCCCCGGCTCCCAGGCCCTGGCCGTGCTGCTCAGAGTCAAGGCTGCCCTTCTGTCCCTTTCCTTCCTCGGTACCTTCCTAGCGAAACAGATTTGAACCTATGTTTGATTCGAAAACCCATCCTCCCCCGCCCCCACCGAAAACCCACGAACCAAAACCTACACAACCTCATGTCCTATAGCTGTGATCTTCAACGTTGGCCCGCACACCTGTAATTGAAAAATTACATATCTTCTCATAATTTTAATACCTAACATTTTTCATTACCAGTTTAGCTTAAAAGGATACGATTTCTGGTGTATGGTAAATACTGACATTGTGAAGTAACTGTATCACTCTTAAGTGTTTTAATTAGTCTTTCTTCGCCCCCCTGCAGGCGTGGTGTACTACTATTTTCAGGGGTCTGTGGGGAAGCCAGCCCCTGACAGTGAGATTGCTGACGGACCCTCACAGGTAGGCACCGTGCAGGCCTAGGGGTGGGGGTGGCCTCACCGTAGCCTGAGTAGAGGTCATGCTCCTCGACCGCAGTTGTTAACCAGCTGTGTGTGTGTGTGTGTGCGCGAATGTGAGGGCTCTGCAGAAATTCGCTGTGCTTCCGGCAAAGTGTCCAAACAGAGGCTCCATCCCTCAAGGGCTGGCTCTATAGTCACCTCGGGGCTCTGTGGCCACGGTGTCCACAAACCAAAAGGAACAGATGATCCCTCATTCATGTGAGTAGCTCTGGAATGTGGTTCAGTGCTCACATGTGGATGAGGCGGTGGTGAGCAGGACGCCTGCCTGGGGTTGCATGCTCTCCTCGATGTCCCAGATCCAAGAACCCAGGGCAGAAGCCCCTGCTCCCAGCCCTGGGTGGCTGCTGGACGCCCACTGAGGGCCCCAGGCTGGACTATGTGCTGCCCATCTGCTTGGTCATGGTAAACCTCACAGCCACCCAGCTGCTTGCACTTCATGTAGATGGGAAACAGGCCCCCAGGAGGACAGTGACTGGATCCAGGCCCGCCCAAGTTGACAGGACAGAACCACATCCCTGATCTCCGGAGGCCTCCCGCTCTCTGAACAGTGCCCTTGGGAAGAGGGGATTTCCCATAGAGACAAGGCCGTCTGCGGACCAGAAGCACTGAGAAGGATGCGCTACACCTTTTGGGGCTGACCATTCAGAGCCGGGGAGCCCCTAAGAGGGCCCATGTTGGCAGGTGCCTTGGAGACCAAGGAGTCCAACTTTGCTTCCTTTCTTTGTTGTTGTTGTTGTTGTGGTTTAAAGTAACTGGTCACATTTCCACTTAAAAAGTTTTATCGTCATCAAAGATAGGCATATACGTAGTCTGATGCTCCAAAGTTTTAAGACCTGAAGCCAACAAATGGCCGCCTTGTGCCC
This sequence comes from Callorhinus ursinus, assembly GCF_003265705.2. NCBI lineage: Eukaryota > Metazoa > Chordata > Mammalia > Carnivora > Otariidae > Callorhinus > Callorhinus ursinus. Next base: position 6,524,668 of record NW_027397110.1, on the reverse strand, counting down.
CACCCACGATCCCCGCACCCCAGGATGGGAATCTTCCCAGCCTCCGACCTTTCCAGCTGGAACCTTTGATTTTTCCATGTTTCTAAATAGCAAGCTTATCCTGCTTTGTCTTGACTTTTCAGATTTAAAACATTAGCCAATGAATTCCTACAGTGGAAGCTGAGGTTTTAGCTCTCGGAACAACTGTCCATTTACTGTCCTCCGACACGCACTTCACCTCCCTCCAGCTTCCAATATAGTTACAGCTGTGTTTTCTAATCTGAGTAATGACATTTTCAATCGTTAAAATCTTTTAAATACCATTGTTGCTGACTTTGCTATCATTTTGGCCTTTAAGTCCCCCTCCACTGCAGTGGGCTCATTTTTGGCAGCCGGGTAACCCCCACCATAAAAAACAGAGCAGCTCCATCCCTTCAAAAAATTGTTCCAGACTCACGTGCAGTCAGCCCTTCCCCCACCCCTGGCATCCAGGGAAGCGTTTTCTGTTCCTATAGTCTGGCCTTTGTGAGATCGCCCTGTAAGTGGAGACATCCTGCCTGTCGTCTGGTCTCTCACCGAATTTGGTGCACCTGAGGCTGCTCTGGGCGCATGCGCAGCAGCGGCAGCTCGTTCCTTCTGGCTGAGCAGGTGTCCTTTGTGGGGATGGACTGTAGTTCGTCTGCTCAGCACCTAAGAGATATTTGGGTGTTTCTAGTTGGGGGACAGTTACAAATAAAGCCACTGTGGGGCGCCTGGGTGGCTCAGTCGGTTAAGCGTCCGACTCTTGGTTCCCGCTCAGGTCATGATCTCGGGGTCCTGGGATGGAGCCCCCGCATCGGGGCTCCGCACTCAAGTGGGGAGTCTGCTTGGGATTCTCTCGCCCTCTGCCCCTCCCCCCATGCGTGCTTTCTCTGAAATAGATAAAATCTTTTTTAAAAACCCCACTATAAATATTCATGTATAAGTTTTGTGTCAGCATAGGGTTTCCTTTCCCTTGGGTCACCACCGGCGGCGGGGCTGGTGGGTCACGTGGTCGGCGTCCGTTTAGTTTGGTGGGAGACCGTGACTTTTCAGAGGGGCCAAGGCGAGCTTCCGGTGGTTCCACATCCGCTCCTGCGCTCGCCGTTGGTTTTTGGCCATGCGGGGCGGGGGGGGGGTCTGTCATAGTTTCTATTAGATCAGTGTGGAGGGCATACATTTCGAAACCGTGAGAACAGGATTCTTAGCTGAGTCACCTCATGTACCTGGTTACTCTTCTCGGTGTGTGATTTTGGTTTTGCCTCTTCTTTCTGTTAGCTTTCTCTTTACCTACAATTAATTTACCCAGGCTCCCTGCCCAAAATACCGATCTCCTTGCAGTACATTTAGACAAATTAGGTGCTTTATCTGATGGTTTTTGCAGAGCCGTATGTCAGGGAGCCCTCCCTCCTGCTATCCTCACACAGACAGGATGTCCTCGAGGTTCGGCTTTCCTGGGACCTCCCTTTCTCGTTGCTCTGGGGAGCCCCTGTCACTCCTTTATTTTGATGGAACACAACCTCTAGGGGAACCTCTGCTTCCTGAGGGTAGTCTTGAGATATTACATGTCTGAACCGGACTTAATTCATATTTGACTAAGAGTTTGGGTAGGTATAGAATTCTAGACTAGAAATATTTTTCTCATAGATTTTGAAGATCCTCATTGTCTTCTGGCTTCAAAGACTTTCAGAGAAAAGTCTGAGGAAAGTTGAATTCCTAGAACAATTTTTTCTTTGTATTTCTGGAAGTTTTTGGGTTCCTTGTCCTCAGTGTTTTGAGATTTACTGATGACAAAATCCGGGGTGAATCTCTATTATCCATTGTCCTGGACACTTGGTGATTCCTTCTCTTCTGCAAACTCACGTCCCTTATCATGTCTGGATAAAACAGGGCCGTATTTATCTGGCATCTCTCCCTGCCACCTCAGTCTGTTGTCTGTTCTCTGTCTCGGAAAGACCTATGAGTTATCTGTGGGAGCTCCTGATCTCTTCTGTTCTTTCTGGGAAAAAATTTTTTTAACTTTACCTCCTACACTTTGATTGGATTTTTCATTCCCCTTATTCTATCATATTTTTGTTTTCAAGGATTAGAGGTTTTTTGAGCATAACTGTTTTATTCTTGTTTCACAAATGCCAAGTTTTAACTTTCTCAAGACAGGTAGTTTTTAGGTGTCTGCTATGCAGGCATCGACAGTGAATTAGTGAATTCGCGCGTCACCTCAGCCTCCCCCCCTCCGCTCTCCTCGTGCAGCTCGCAGGGGAGACCTTGAGGCCGGTGTGGGGGCCGATGGATAAGTGCTACCCTGTGACCACTCAGGTAGGTAAGGGCTGGGGACCCCACTTCGCCTGGAGTGGGCACCCTGGGCAGGTACGGTGAGAGGACGGCCCCTCCCCGCTGGAAGTCCCTTCTGTTTCCTTCTGTAGAGACGCAGAGTCAAGATCGGGAAGAAGCAAGCCAAGGTAAGTGAGGCTCGCTTCTGTCGGAGCTCCATGTGACGCAGAGACAGCCCAGCTCGTGGCAGGGGAGTCCCAGGGACGGTGGCAGCCCCCCACCCCCGGGAAACTTGCAACTCGCTGAGAAGGGAAGGCCTTCCTTGGGAAAACGAAGAACCATACGCAGTGCAGGTGTGGAGACGGGGCAGGAGGATGAAGGCTCTGCGGGCCTTTCTGCCCATGTCCGCCCTCCCGCCCCTCCCTGCAGGCCATGGCCCCCGAGGCAACGGGAGGACTGAGCGCTGCTGCGCCCAAGGAGGAGACTGAGCTCCGGTCTCAGCAGGAGGGGGAGGTGAGGCCCCCAGGGGTGGAAGCCGCAGGCCGGGGCCCCGCTGTGAAGGAGAAGGAGGCGGCTGAGGAGGAAGAAGCGGCAGGGGCCCCAGGCTGGGAGGTGAGGAACATCCCCAGCATGGGCCCTACTGGGAAGCCCCAGAGCACTGTGGGGGGGGGGGGGGGGGGGGGGGGGGGGGGGCAGTGTTGGGGGGGATGGGGCACCTGCAAGGACACGGGGCCAAACTGCTGTCCCGGTGGCACAAGGGGCCCTATGGGGTGGAGAGTGGGCCGGACCCTGCCTCCCCCCCACCTGCCCGTCTATGTAATGTGGCACCTGTCGCGTCCCACCACCGTGCCCCGTCTTTCTTCCCAGGAGAACACGAAGGTCCAAAAGGAGGTGGCAGTATACCCTTCCGGTAAGACAGCACGCCCCACCCCTGCGGGGCTAACGGATGGCACAGCCTCCCTCGGGCCCTGGGCCCTGGGCTGGGAAGCAGAGGGAAGGAGCCCAGCTAGCCAGGCGCCCCGTCCTCCCTGAATGTCTCGGCCGCCTCCTGCTTCCTTCCTGGTCGGCAGGAACCTGAGGCGAGCGTTTGGTCAGCGCTGGCCTGTCTCCCCCCGCCCCGCCCCGGCCCTGGGGAAGGGTCCTCCCTGCAGGGGACCCACAGGGCTTGCCTGTCTGTGCTTTGCAGAGGCCTCTGCGGTGGAGAGCAAGGAGGAAAGGCCTGGAGGCTGGGTCCCCCAGCTCCTGAGGAAGCTCTGGCTGGACTGGGTCCCAGCCGCTGACATCCCAAAGACTCAGAACCACGAATGACCAAATAGCCAATAAACCCGGAGACTTGCCACTTCTGCAGACCCAGCTGCTTCCTTTCAGGACCTTCGTCTAAACCCAGTGAGGCCCTGTCCACACTCCCTGCCCTGACAAGCTGCGCCTGAGCCCCGCCACAGCAGCTGGTACTCTGGAGAGGGCCCCCGACCCCTTGCTGAGGGGCAGAGTAAGTTCCCCGAATGTGGAGAGCCAGGGAGCTCCATGTCGTGAGCGCATTTAGAAGGTGCTGGTGGGACCTCTGTCAGGGATGCTGTTGGGTCTGGGGCGGAGGAGGGGTGTCCTCTGGCAAAAGAGGTCTGGCGGAGTGAGGCGCCTCTGACCTGTCTCTGGTCCCCAAACTGTTCCTTAAATGCACCAGGGGGCCTGCCCAAGACCTGGCTAAATGGGTGCTGCCCAGCTGCTCGGTCCAGAACCAGCCAATTGTGGGGGTGGGCACAGGGGGAGGACAGCAGTCCTGCTCTCGGCTGGGGCTCCAGGCTAACAGGGTCACGGGCCCAAAAGTCAGAGCAGGACCACCAGCCCCAGCAGCCATCTGGTGCAACCATCTCACTGGCTGAGGGGGAAACAGAAGCCCAGGGCAGGGAAGAACCGGCCCCGGGTCACAGAGTATCCCGGCAGAGCAAGGATGAAAGCCAGGGTGTCCTCCTCCGAAGTTCCCACGTGGCCACTTCCTCCTCTGGCCATTCCGCTGTCACATGGGTCCAAGGATGGCGCCTGTCCCTAGGGTATACCTGGGGCCCACAGGTCTCACTGCCTTCCCCTGCTCAAGTCTCCTGAGAGCCCAGCTTGACCCAACCACTCAAGAGGACTGTGCCCTAGGTTGGAGCCCCGATGAGTGGCCCTCCTTCTACTCTAGCCTGGCTGTGAATGGCAACTTCTGGGCAGGCCGCCTGGACACAGGCATCCCTGAGGGGCTGGGAAAGGGGTCCCCCCTAGCTTGGGGTGACTGAAAGACAGGGAAGTGGCTCACTCCTGGACTGCCAAAGGCTTCCCAGGGAAAGTTCTGGCACCTGTGGACTGAGCCCTGGGTGTTAACTTGGCCCATACCCTCATGGCCATCCCTGAAGTCCCTACCTTTGGGGTAGTCGTAGATGAAGTGGGACAGAAGAGCGGGTGGTGCTGGCGGGGCTGCTGGCCCGTGGGGTGGGGTGGGGTGGGTGGCGTTGGACCTGAGATGTGGGTGTCCAGGCTGAGTGGGGCCTGCCCACGCCCACCAGGGTCCGGCTGAGAGCTCTCAGCAGCTTGTTCTAGCTCTTCCTGCCATGAGCCAGGACCTAAGTACAGACATTGTCACTAGCCCAAGTTGCCAGTATTGAGTCCCTATGGGTGACAAGGGGTAAGCTGTGATCTTCTGACCCTCAGGATCCCCATCTCTCAAATGGGATCAAATGCAAGGTAAGGATGGCTCAGAGGGGGGTAGGGGATGGCCCTGGGGAGGCTGCTAAGGCCCCATCATGGCCAATGGTTGGCCAGGGGGCCCTGAGGGGACTCAGAAGCCAGGATGGAGCCACCCAACTGGTTTATTGGCCCATCAGGCCCCTACTGAGGAGCCGGTGGGGGGGGGATGCTTCCTCCCCCTGGCGAGGCACAGCACAGAGCTGGGAGGGGGCTGGGGTCACCAGGAAGGAGAAGACCCTGTGGTCGCTGGGCCAGGGCTGTCCGGCAGGCACGGAGAAGCTGAAGCGTGGCGGGAGACAGGTGAAGAAGAGGAAGAGCTCCGTGCGGGCCAGGGGCTCTCCGAGGCAGATGCGGCGGCCTGTGGGGGGGTCCGGGGGTACGCCTCAGGAGGGGCCAGCGAGTTGGGCACCCCGGGCACCTGCGGAGAAGGGCATGAAGGCCTCCTGCTTGACGAATCGGCCCTGGGCATCCAGGAAGTGCTCGGGTTAGAAACGGAGGGGCTTCTTCCAGACCTTCTCGTCCTTCAGCACCGACGATAGGCTGGTGATAAGTCTTGTCCCCTGGCAGGAGATGCCTGGCATGAGTGGGGTCCAGGGTACAGGACGCCCAGACCCCTGCCACCAAACATCTATGGGGGCGCACACTCTGCCTGGCACACACCCGGCCTCTTTCAAGTAACCCCTCAGCCCGAGAAGCTTCTGGGCACCCTCTCTGTCCCCACAGTGGGGCTGAGTGCCTCACCACCCATGGGCGCCCACGCTGCCACCCACCCCTGTGCACGGGCTCCTCCAACACCTTGTGGCAGATTTCAGTTTGTCTTCCCCAGGGGACTGGGGCTCTGAAGGGACAGGACTGGCCCTGCTGATGCTCTCCCCACCCCCCGGCCCCCACCCAGGCTCCAGAAACACGGACTGGGGGCCCGGGCCCTCCCGGGCATTAGCCGTGCTGGGGCTGCCAGGCCGGAGGTGGTGCTGAGCAACAGGTGAGGGAGGCCCACAGACCTACCTTGGGGATGAGGAAGCCCTGCACTTCAGGGTCTTGGGACGTCATGCGAAGCAAGCCCCGTGGGATGATGTCCCCAAAACGCTGCACCTCATGGACCACAGCCATGGTGAAGGGCATGTGGGTCTGGTCCCTCATCTCTGGTCCCTGCACCCGCCCTATCACCTCATCTATCTCCTGTTGGACACGTGCTGGACAGACAGGCATCCCCACAGTGGTCAGAACCCAGGGGTCTGGGCTCCGACCTCTGCCTGACTCCTGTGGAGGGCTGTGCCCACGTGGAGGCAGCTCTTACCTCCGAGCGAGGGCCCAGCCTCTGCTCGGAGCTTCTGGGGGGCCAAATCAAGCTCAAGGGGCCCCAGCCTGTCCCTCCCCTCCCTCATCCATCCCACTCGGCCCCCAGGGTGGACTCACGCTGCACGTCCGGGTGCAGGATCATGAGCAGCAGGGCCCAGGTCAGCGTGGCTGAGGCGGACACCATCCCAGCAGCAAGAAGGTCAGATGTCACCATGCCCAGGTTCTCATCATTGAAGCTGCTCTTGGGGCTCCCCTTGGCCTGGGCCATGCCAAGAGGGTGAGCTCTGGGGCAGAGGGAAGGAGCCTCCAAATGGCCTCTCCCACCCCGGGACCCATCAGTAATCACTGACCACTGGCTGATATATGGGCCCCACCTTCCTGGGCCTTGAGTCACGGCGCCTTCAACCCCCAACCATTGTCCCTGACACCTCACCTTTTCCACCTCATCCAGGAAGGCATCAGTGAGGTCTCGGGGTGGCTGGGTTGGGTCCCGGGTCGTCCTGTGTTCCTGTACTAGCTCATCTATTAGGATCGTGAGGGTCTTCTGTGCTGAGCAGAGCTTGCTGGGCAGCCCCGGGATGTGCAGGAGCTCCGGGATCGAGTTCAGGATCTGTGCGCACCACAGATGGGGACCTTCCTGTGCTCGGGTGTTCGTCTTGATCAGTCAGGTCCCGTGGCCTCCAGAGTGTCCCCACCACTGACATGGTTCTTCCCTAAGTTCGGCCTTGATCCTCTTTCCTGGCCCGGGGCCCAGAATAAATCTAAAATCTAGACCTCATGGGCTCCCGTGGTGGCTTCCAATGAAGGAGGTGTTAAGATTCCTTAGCCGTCTCCCTCGGTTGGATTTCCCCACCTCCACGCCTCCCGTCTCGGAATGCCTTTTCTCCCCCGCCCCTCTCTCCACCCCCTCCGCCGGGAAGCCCATTTTAGGGCGAGGCCTCCTCCCCGGAGCTCGCCCCGCAGGGCTCCTTGGTGCCTCCGCCCCGCACCTCGCGCAGGAAGCCCTGGGCCTCCTCCACTCCCGCCGGCAGTCGTTCCAGCAGCTTGAGGAAGCGCGGGTCGTCGTACTCGAAGCGGCGCCCGTAGGTGAGGGAGGAGATCACGATGCTCACCGCTTTATCCACGCGGGCGCCGGGGCTGAAGGCTCGCCTCCATCGCCTCTTCCCCGGCCCCTCCATCCATCCCTGTCCCCGGGGCCCCTCAGCCGCAACTCTCACCGGCATGGTCGGAGAAGGCTTCACGGAGGCCCGAGGCCTCTTCGATCACCCACTGCTCCAGTGACTTCTTGTCCGGGCCGAAGTTGCGCAGGGTGGACACGGAGAAGCGCCGCTGCTCGCGCCACTCGCGCCGGTAGCGCGCCGGATTCACCCCCTGGGGGCGGGGCCGGGACGTGGGCGGGGCTCTGGCGTAGTCCGCCCCGCCCCCTTCGCAAAGGCCCCACCCCCGCCCCCCGCCCCTGCCCGGTTCACAATCCCACCCCCTCTGATACAGGCCCGGCTCCCTGCCCGCCCACACCAAACTTGCTCCCCACCCCCACTAAAGCGCGCCCACTTTGACACCCACTTCCCGCTGGGGACACGTCGCTCTGCCTGCCCGCTTTGCTCGGCAGCTGGGGGCAGGTGCTGACCCCACTCCGCTCTGCCCACGCTGGCATCCTGTACCTGCTCTCGAGGGCCCTGGGCCCACCCCGTCTTGGGCAGGGCCCGCCCTCATCCTCTCGCGTCCCACCCAGGTACTTGGCACCAACTTCTTCCTCCACCTGCAGCCCCTCCAAACTTTCTACCTCTTCCCTGCACTGCACGTCCACGATCCTGCCCCCGCCTGGGCCTGCGGGAGCTTGAGTCACTGCTGGCCCAGTCCCGGCCAGGCCTCGGTCTGCCCCCATCTTCCGCTTGCCTTTGGAGGGCGGCCGGAAGCCCAGGTGCTCATAGACCCGCATAGGCGGCCGTTCAGCTGTGTCCTCGCTGTGGTACACCGGTGCCTCGCGCCCGGCGTCCAGGCTGTTGAGCACGACCACAGGCGTCCGTCCCAGCTGCAGGCTGAACACGTTCCCGAAGCCGCGCCGCAGCTGCAGGCCAAGAGTCGAGGGCGTTCGTCAGGCCGGGTGCCCACCAGGCTGCAGGCCTCAGTCCCATGGCGCTAGGCTTGGGGCACCCCTGGGCCACCAGCGGCGCTGGGGTGCAAGGGCGAGATCGACCACGTGACCGTGGGGGTCACATTCTCTCTGGAGGAGGGGCTGACGCTGGATAACACCTCTCAGCTATGACTTTGCAAAGGTCACCAAAATTGTCACTAGGCCAAGTTAGGTTCCTAGCTCACAGGTGAAGAAACTCAAGTTCATGGAGGTGAGCACTGAGACCCTGCCAAAGACCCACAGCAGCAAAAGAGTTGAACCTGTCACTCTACCTATCTCAGCCTCGGTTTCCTGATTTAAATGGGGCTCCTGTCCAGATTCCTTCCCTCATTCTCAAGACCTTTCCTCCTGATGTCATCAGAAGGGACCCAGGTCATGTAATTTAAGTGCTATCCAACTGGATCTCAAATCCACTGCCAAGTCCACACTCCACTCCGGGCCTTTTCTCTCTCTGACCTTTGTTTGGAAAATCCAAAGTGTCCTTTAGGCCCTGCACAAAGGCCCTCCTGCAGTCAGCCCTGCAAACCTGCCTCTTCTCAGCCCATCTCCTTGTGCAGCCTGTGGCTTCATCCACCAGCTGCTGTCTGCTGCTAGGTGGGGTCCCCAGGGTCTCTGCTGCCATCCCCCTACCTTCGTTACCTGGTCCAAGTAGCAGAGTGTGTTCTGGAAATCCATCTGCAGCAGGTTGCCCCACAGGGGCAGCCCAGCGTCTGCACCTGTGCATCAGGTCCACCAGGAGCTGGAAGATGGCCACGGCCACAGCCAGGGACCCCAGCATATCCCCGGTCAGCAGCCCCATGGCTGCCTCCACGCCCGCTGGCCTCCTCTGGTACACGGGTGTCCCTCACCACACCAGGGACTTAGGACCAGCCAGAAAGGGTGCTCTCACCACACTTGGGGAGCTCATCCAGCCTGGCCCCGCTTTCTAAAGGGATCTGAGACCAGCCTTTGCCCTCTGCCCCGAGTCAACATGTCAGGGCGACTGTGCTGCCAGAGGGTGCAGGGAGGGGCCGGGCAAGGTCAGGTGAGGGGTGACCACAGGAGTCCTGTTCCTCCTGGCCTCTCCGGGTGCTTACCCAGGGTAGTGGGGGTGGGTAGGGGAGAGACGATGAAGCCCCCCCTTCAGCCTGACTCTCCAGCTCCGCTACGGGCTCCGAGGAAAAACCAGCGGTCACTGGACTTGGTCCTGCCACCCACCCGTCATATTGGGTCACACCCCATAGTGTGGTCACAGCCTTGGCCCCAGAACACAGCCATGCCCTATCACGTGGCCTGCCTCCTCCCAAGTGGTTTTTGCCTCCCGAGTTTGTCACTGGCACTTGCCCAGTGCTGTAGGGAGGTCGCAATGATCAGAGGGACCATGTGCGGGGGGAGGGGGCAGTGTGGAAATGAAGTTCTCAGCGTCCCCTCCATTCACCCCAGTTCACTCAACACATACAGAACCACACAATCACCAACCGCTCACACATTCACAGACACTACCTACATGCTCATACTGACAATCACAGGCAAATGCATTTATACACCCACAAAACCATGCACACACAATCACAGGCAAATGCATTTATACACCCACAAAACCATGCACACACTACACACATGCACCTTACACACACACACTCGGACGCTGGAGGTGCCCTGTGCTGGGTGCTGGGCTGAGTAGGCAATCCAATGGGAGGAGCATGTGAGTCCTCATGGCCCAGAGGAGGCGTGGGGAGCCAGAGAGGGGCCAGGCCCTGTCAGCAGTGTGGGGACCACTTTCGGGCCGTGGGGACATTGCCCCCAGGCTGGGACAGGACGTGCTGGGAACACTTCATGGAGGACCTTGGCTGGCTTGAACCACAAGCCAAGGTGACCTGGCAGCAGGACCAAAGCCCCACCGCAAGGCCTCGTACACGGTGGGTGTGGCGGCAGCGCAAGGGGGCTTTGCAGGTCGGGCTGAGGACTAGACTGTGGGAAACTGGGGTCTCGGGGCTTCCAGGAGCCAGGGAGCCCACTTTGGAGGCCCCTCAACAGACCAGGAGAGTGAGACCCAAGGGCACGCTGAGGCCTCTTATCTGCCTCAGCTGCGTGTCCCGGGGAGCAGCAGCAAGTGGGCAGGACGGCCCAAGCATGCTGTCACCCGCTGGCCCTGGAAACTCTGCCTTTATCTGCCGGTCATTTTGGTTGCCTTCCCCAAGTGGTCATCTTAATGGCATCATGAAGGGCAGTGGCCTCCCCGTCCTAGGGGCCTGCCGTCCAGGATGGAGTGGCCGTGAGGAAACCGGCCGTCATGAGGCCTGTGGCCTTTTGCCATCACTGGGCAATTGCAGCTTCGTGGTCCCCAAGCACCGAGGAGAAGGAATCTCAGATCACGTCAGGAGGTCAAAGTCCTAGAGCGGCATCAGGGGCCATTCCACAGGCATGCTCGGAATTACGTCTACACTGTTTGAAAGTGAACTTCTCCAAGGGCCAGCACATGTTACTGAGATTGATTTAGAAACACTCTGAGCCCACCCCGGTGGGGGTGGAGGGGGTGCAGCTGCTCTGGTGAAGCTGGGGTAAGCGTGAGCGCTCCCGGGAGGCCGTCTGGGTCAGGGGTGTTCAGCGCAGGGGAGGGTTCTCTGTCCGGAAGGGACGCCAGCAACACAGGGACTGGGAAGTGCCAGCTCGGGGCCCCTCACGCGACGCAGAGCGCAGTCCTGAGGCACGGGCCCGCCCGCGGAGGAAGCCCCCCCCAGTTCCCGCGCCTTCCCCGGGGCAGTCCAGCTTGCCAGGGGCAGCAGGCGGCGGGGGGTGTTTTAAGGGTACAGGGTGTCCAATTGGCAGATGAAAAGTTCTGGAGATCCGTCACACAGTGTGAATATACTTAACACTACTAAACTGCACTTACTGGTTAAGACAGTAAATTTTATGTTTTTAACCACAACTTGAAAACATATAAAAATCAACACTGTGTAACCTATTAGAATGGTCAAAATCCAGAACACTGACAACACCAAAGACTGGCGAGGCCGTGGAGCAACTTTCATACATTGCTGGTGGGACTGCAGAATGGTACAGCCACTGCGCAAGTCAGTTCCACCGTTCCTTAAAAAAGGAACCCTTTTTATCATAAGATCCAGCAAGCTCCTTGATTACTGACCCAAAGGAGTTGAGAATTGATGTTCACACAAAAACCTGCACACAGATATTTATAGCAGCTTTATTCATCATTGCCAAAACTCGGAAGCAACCAAGATGTCTTTCGGTCGGTGGATAAATGGTAGTACATCCAATGGAATATTCTTTAGTACTAAGAAGAAATGAGCTACCAAGCCACGAAAAGATGTGGAGGAACCTTAAATGCATTATCACTAAGTGAAGGAAGCCAATCTGACAGGGCTGCACACAGTAGGATTCCAACCATAGGACATTCTAGAAAAGGCAAAACTATAGAGATAGTAAAAAGCCCAGGGGTTGGGGAGGAGGGAGGTAGGACAGGCAGAGCACAGAGGTTTTTTAGGGCAGTGAGACTACTCACTACTGATACTGGAACAGTTTGTCCAAACCCACAGAACGTGCAACACCAAGAATGAACCCTAATGTTAACTATGGGCTTTGGGGGACAATGATGTGTCAGTGCAGTAGGATCACGAGCTGTCACAAAAGTAGCGCTCCGCTGGGGAAGGCCGTGTACGGGGGCGGGGGGCAGGGGGTATTATGGGAACGTTCTATAACTTCTGAATACTGCTATGAACTTAAACTTGCTCTAAAAAAGTGTACGAAAAAAAATACATAGAACTTAAAAGCAGTGGGAGCTGAAATGTACGAGTCGAGGTTTCCTGCAGAAGCCAGAAAGCTGGAGCCAGGGAGGGAGTGTGGTGCACAGCCATGCCCGTCAATGGTCATGTCAGAAGCCAGTTTGAGGAAAGACCTGGAATCATCACAAGTGCCTTGCTCAAGGATCATCAGCAAGTCAAAAGGGGACAGAAGAAGAAAAGCAAAATGACAAAGAATCATTTGCTGTCAGGAAAATATTTTCCTCAAGATACATATTTTTCCAGTTTTGTGGTTTAGCCCCTGACACCTGAAATCTATCAAATTCATTTGAACTGTGTTAATGCCAAGTCCAGACCAGACGGAAAGCCACACAGCTCAAAAAGCCATCATTTCGGTGTTTTAGCTTTCTGTGTGCTTAGGTGCCCGAGCTACTGAGGGTCTAGGCCCGGGCACCTGAAGAGTGTGGTTAGCAAGATGAACAAAGATGCGCAGATGAGAGCAGCGATTAACCAAAAGTTGATAGAAACTGGAGAAAGAGAACGCCTCGAAGAGTTGCTGAGAGCTAAATTAATTGAATGTGGCTGGAAGGACCAGTTGAAGGCACACTGTAAAGAGGTAATTAAAGAAAAATGACTAGAACACGTTACTGTTGATGACTTGGTGGCTGAAATCACACCAAAAGGCAGAGCCCTGGTACCTGACAATGTAAAGAAGGAGCTCCTACAAAGAATAAGAACATTCTTGCTCAGCATGCCAGCCTTTTAAGATTGGATGAGATTGTGTTGTTTTGTGGTTTTATTTCTGAAAGTAAAACTTGCCATAAATTAGGAATCAATTTCCCAAAATAAAATCCTTTTTTGTATGATGGTATACAGTTTTCAGTAATGATGTATACATTGTATTGATTTTTTCCCTAAATGTGTTATTTTAATAAATATCTCATGAATGAGAAAAAAGAAAAAAAGCCGTCATTTCTATGCAGGTCCCATGGCCTGCACAGCACACCCACCCACACCTCCACCCTGGTGAGCGAAATGAGAAATGGGCCGCACTGCTTGATGGAGCCATTAAAACAGAATTAATCTGCCATTTCTGCGGCCCCAAATTGATGAGCACACAAGAACTCATTTATAATTGCTTATTTCTACTTCACAACATTCCTTCCAGTATTTCTGTTCTCTAAAAAAGTCCATTAACATTGCATTATTTTTTTATAACCTTTAAAATTAATGTTGATAGGAAATATGTCCTCATACCAACTTAAGTAAATCTGACCGTCCCCACACACTGGCTGAGATCCCCCACCCACCAGGGAGAAGCCACAGAGAGGAGCCCTTGGTTTTGTTTCATTCCAGGCCCTGCTGCGAGAGCCACTGGGGTGGGGCGGGGGGGGGGGGGGGGGGACGGACGATGACACACTGGGGCTCGCTCAGCTGGACAGTCAGATGGCGGCCTTCTCTGCAGTGCAGCAAAACCACCTTTGGGGACTGGAATGGGAGGAGGAAGAGACGCGTTTGCTTTGTATTAAACAAAAAAGGAAACAAGGTTAAAATGAAGTTTATTATTTTTTGATTTTTTTTTTGTTTTTTAAATAAAACTGTTTGTGAAACAGCTATTTTATCCCCACGGCAGAGTGACCCCTGAAAGATGCACTAACCCCTTCTTAAGGCCTTAACAAGATTTTTTTTGTACTTTTTTCTTCTTTTTTTAAAACTCAGATATTTAAAAATTATACAATTTACAAAACAAAACAAAACAATACAACATAAAGAATCATGTAGCGTGGGGCTGCTCACCTGACAGGCCCCCTTTTCCTTTATAAAAACGAAAGCAAAAGAAAAAAGGGTTAACTGGGTGTTCCTGGTCAGCGTAACCCACACGGATCACACCTGACACAGTCCCTCCCCCCAGTGTCAATTCCTACAGCTTAGATTTCCTGTCCTTCCGTCGTCCTCGGGGAGGCAAGGCCCAGCTGCCAGGAATGCGCCCAGAGGCGGGCCACCCCCCGACCCTGCCTGCCGTGCTCACTTAGCGGGGCGCTCGAGGTTCTCACTGGCCACAGTGATCCAGGATAGAACTGTGACCTCGGGACATCTGCCAATTTCACCCCCCAAAAAGATAAAAATTTTAAAAATAATAAATAAATAGTGTTTCTGGAAATGAAAAAAATTTATTTTTGTGTTTAAACATCATTCCCCCACTCTTGAAAACACGGACCGTCCCCACACCCCCCCCGCGCCCCCCCAAACTCTCCCGCTCTGAGACAAATCAGTGACAAAGGACGGCTCTGGTGTGGTCGGTCTGCTCTTTCAAGCCTGGGTCCACAGCTCTCTGAACCGGTGTGAGGCAGGCTAAAGATCAAAACCACATCCCGTTCTTTATGAGACCAGCTTGTTCAATTTCACACTTAAATTTCACTGTTATTGGAACAAATTTGGAGTTCTTTAACTAGATAATTTTAAAATAGAATCAAAAGGGATAGCGCACCTTTCATTTAAACAAAGTCTTTCCAGACTAAAAATAGATTTATATATATATATTTTTATCCCACCCCTTTCACCCCCCCTTCCCATCATCCCTCCCCTCCCCCCTCCCCCCACATTGTCACTATGGAGATTGTGTCCATGGAAACAGCCATTCCAACTTCTTGGGTCTTTCTTTCCTGTGGTGTCACGGTTTGGGTGTGATGTAAGGACGTGGGGAGGAGGTGCTGGTGGGGCGGGCGGGGCGGGGCGGGGCCGCACGGCAGGACGGTTCCTTCCACCGCGAGTGTCCACCACCTCTCATCTCCACAGTCTCACCTGGAAGACAGAACCGACACTGGGTGCTGGGAACCTCCGCGCGGCCCAGTAGCCGACAGCCCCCGCTCCGGGGGCCCAGCAGCTGCAGACCCCCTGCAAGTGTGCTGATGAGGCAGGAGGCCCCCAAGACCAGTGGTGGAGCCACCATGCGGCCCAGACCATGTGGCCCTGGGCCGGGACCACGGAGAAGGGCAGCAGCGACGTGGCCAGCTGCGCTGAGAACGGACCCTGTGCCCCTGGCGGCGCGGCGGCCTCCCTGGTGCACGGAAGGAACGGAGACCAGGAAAGAGCTCTAGGACATCCTGGAGGGGGCGACCCCAGCTCAGGACCCCACCACCAGCGGCCTTTGGAGGGGCTGGGCCCTTCGGTGGCAGGGAGCGGTGCTCACAGAGGTGGCTGAGCACACAGGCAGTCTGCGGAAGAAGCGCTCAGGACCCCGTCACAGCGCTGGCAGGGACAAGAGCGCACTTTCACACTCCACAAAGCACGCTCTTCAGCCAGCTGTCGGGGAGGGCAGAGCCCTCCTCTGAGGCCCCCAGGTGTCCCCTGCACTGGCTCCTCTTCCAGCCCGGGCTCCGGGCTCAGGGAGACGATCCTGATGACCCACGTGGGGCGGTGGGGTTGTGCCACGGGCCTCCTCCGAGTACTTCATGGGTCATTACGTGTGCAGAGGTCTCAGAGAGAGACAGCGGTTTCCAAGGATCAGTGCAGAACAATCAGAGCAGGAGCCGGGAGTGGTGGCCTCCCCCCACCGGCTTCCTGCCAGTCCGAGCACTCCCTTCCTCCCCCAGAACCCTTCTGCTGCCCTCCTCCAACAAATAACCCTCGGGAAAACCCAGGTGGCACCATCCCTTTTCTGTTCTCACACAACTTACTAATATCTCACACAACTTACTAACAGGCAAAATCGTTCAGAAGGCTGGTCTGCGTGCAGGAGCTAAGAACCTTCTATTCAAAAGCACCCACATACATAGATACCTGCCATCACCAAAAAGAGATGTGTAACTGCTTGGCAGAAAACACAACTAGACAGGAAGACCTTCTGCAGAGATAGCAGGACAATGTCCCCATGCTCAGGATGTCCACGGTGACAGCGTGGCTTCCCTGTTCTGAAGGTGGCTCCGGGCCCCGGAAGTCGCCCTAGCCCTCCTGGGCCATGCTCCTCCAGTCTGCCTCCAGCCCAGGGAGACTCGCCAGTCCCACCCTCTGGTTTTCCTGAGGTTAAAGCCGCTTGCCAGGAGAGGGGAAAGAAGCAGCCTCCCGAAGCCACCCCAGGAACCAAGGGCCCTTTGTACATGTGATGACAAGGGCAGAGCTAATGCGATGCCTCAAACAACAACCAGAGGGGCAAAGTCTGGCTGGGGATGTGGGAACATGTGAGCAAAGGACAGATGTCCAGGCACACCTTGTAAGGCTCTGCTTGTGGAGGGAGAGACAGGGTAGGGTTTGCTCTCCCCCAGGCTTGGCAGTGTTGGGCCTGTACCCCTAGCCTGCTAACTGCTCAGAAGAGCAGGCCCCACCCCAGCCCCCACCCTCAGAATGAAGCATGCTCGGCACCCCAGGCCTGCCAGGCTGGGGGCGCTCTGTGGGCTGCCAACCTCGGGCCACGGGTGCGCCTGGTAGTCTGGGCAGCTATGGCCTTGACAGCAGCCCCCCCCCCCCTCACTGTGGCTCTGTCTTCCAGTCTTCCTAACGGGACCTTTCCCCAGGGTCTGACCTCATACACCTTGAAGGTCAGGGGACCCGAACTTCTCAGAATTACTTCTCAAAAACTGTTCCTTCAACAGGGAGCTTGGGCTGAAAATTCGTGTGCCAGGAGCTATGCTAGAGTTTCACAGAAGCTACCTCACGATGACACCAAGGCCTGACCCCCCATCTCACAGAGGACAAAGCTGAAGCGGAGGGACCCAATGCCATGGGGCTGTTGAGGGGTGGGACTGGGGCTCCCGTCCAGCAAAGCCCTCTGCCTGGGCCCCCGGGACTCTGCGTTCCAGCCTCAGTCACAGTGTGGTCTTGTCTGCATGGGATGCGGCTGAGACGGCGTGCTCCCCAGCAGGGACGGGGCCAGCCGCAGCCAGGGAGAGCGCAGCGAGTGGGCAGCCACTCTGTGCCGGGGGTTTTCAGTACTCTCTTGGAAAGGCATCTCGATGTCCGGCTGCCAGTGAGCAGGGTTTCACCTGGGGCCACAGCCTTCCAGGGCTCCCTCTCCTCATCACGCTCCCACCTTCCTTCCCCTTCAGCGGCCCCTCCAGGGCCCGAACTAGCGGGGCCTCCTCCAGCCTTCTCCCAGAGCAGCAAGAATCCACCACCTCTGCCTGCCCTGCCCAGCCAGTTCCCACCTGTAGGGGTGGGGCTGCATGGTGGGACCCTCATCTGTACCTATCCAGGCTCTGGCAGGGTGCCGAGCGCATTCTTCTCTGGGGTGCATGCCCTAACAGCCTCTGCCGGCCCCGCCGTGCGCACGCTCCAGCCTAGAGCACGGCGGCCCGGGCCAGACCCGGTTCCTGTCCTCACTGAGTGCACAGTCTAGTGGAGATGCACATAAGCAAACAAACGAATGATTCCAAATTGGCACAGGAAAGCTGCAGCGTGGGAAGGAGGCAGACAGGGACTCAGAAGGGAAGGCCTCATGAGGAAGGGACACTGAAGCCAAGACCCAGAGAGGAGAGGGAGCCTGTCACAGAAGATGGGAGGCAGAGCACCCAGGCTCGGAGAATGGCAAGTGCCAAAGCCTACAGGGAGGAAGTCTGGCCTCTGAGGAGCTCGCCAGACACGTCCACAGGCCTTTGTGGAGGCATGGTTAGGAGTCAGCACAGGGAGAAGGTGGGCACCCACGGGGCTGCCACCCTGCTCCCTCATGCTCAGAAACGGGAAGGAAGCAGCCTGCCGGATAGATGGCTGCCCAAGGACTTCTCCTCTCTGGCATTGCTGGCCTGCTGTGGGACAAGTGCAGGCACCTCATATGCTAGGGGGGAGGTCGGGGGGATTAAATCTCCCATCTCCCAGCCCCCAGTTTTCTGCCAGACAGGGTGGTAGCAGGGTCCAGCCTTGACCCCTCCAGCTCCCGTGGTGCACGGTGGGCCAGCAGGCCGTGAGAACCAGCGCCCCAGAACTTGCATAAGCTTCACCCCACGCTAGGCCGCGCAGACACCTCAGAGACATTTCTTCACTGAATCCTCACAGGCTTGGCCATTGTTATTCCTCTCTTTACAGAAGAAACAGAACCAGAAACAATAAATGGACGGCCCCTGGTTACACAGCACTTTTGTGTGAGAAAACGGAGCACCAATAAGCAGGATTCATGGACCCATGCCCTCTCCCTGCCATGTCAGGGTCCCCAGTGACAGGAGCTCTCTGTCCCAAGAACAGACCCCGAGATGGAATGTTCTCTGTCCCAATCACTGGGGTTTCCCTACAATCTGCAGATGACCACCGCCCTCAACATGAGAGCTGAACTGAGAAACCAGGACAAGGGTCCTGCCCTGTGGGGACAGCGTACGCAGAAAATCATTTCAGGTGGACATGGCTGGATGCGGTATGCCCATCCCTTCCCTCCAGGAGGTGAACGGTCTGACCTCAACAGACTGGAAACCACCCCACACCGACGGGTCAGCCACTTCCCCACTCCGCGCGTCCGTGCCTTCCGTCCATACGGACACCACACGCCAGCACCGGCTGAGGTCGGAATGCCACAGCTCACTGATCCACGTGCGAGCTGAGGGCAGTCCTCCAGCAGCGCCCACGGCTGGGAGGAGTGGAAGGAGATCATGAACAAAATTAAAATTCCCAAACACAAGCTGGAATTCCAGGACAAAAACAAAAGGCACTGGACAACAGATGGCTCTTTCCCTAATGGGGCCGTCCAGGACACGGCCAGGAATGTTCCTCGTGGCCCCCAGAGCACGCGGCTCCACCCATCGGCTGGGCAGAGGAGTTGTCAGGAAGAAGGCAGAGCCCAGGCACAGAACAAAGGCCAAGAGACACAGGCTGGAAAACCATCCAGACTGTGGTCTCGCACCGAGGGCTGCTCAGGGGGAAAGGAGTGCAGGAGTCAGTGGGCCCCGCTGTGTTCCAGAAATCCAGTGGCGGCTGCTGCCGCCGCCAGTTCACTCACTTGATTCCTGTGACCGGACCACCTGTTGCTCCACTCCCAGCCCCTCTCCTTGGAAGAGGCAGAGAGAAAAGGGAGGCACAACTGCAGAGGCCTCACTTGACAGGCCCCTCGAGAAAACATGGCAGGCCTCTGCAGGCCAGGGCCCCGCCCAGCAGAGCAGAGGGGGCTTCTCTGGAATTCGGTACCAGGACCCACCTAAGAAACCCAGGACTCTCAAAGGAGGAAAACTGCCACTGTCTGAGATGAACTCTATTTCTTCCTCAAATTAGTTAGGTATTCCCGAGAAAGGTGGAAGCTGCCAGTCGTCAGGGGGGAGGGAACGTGCCACAGACTCTCACACACCTGCGTGTGGCCTTCAGGCACCTGGCATAAACACAGCAGCCCTTCATCTGAAGAGAAATAATCCCTTCACGAACATTTCTGAGACAACCAGTCCCCCTCTCCATCCTGTAGGGGCAAGTACCTCAAGTTACATTTTGGCTTTTTTCCCCCCTTCTCTTTACGGTCTATTTTCCTCAGCCCTTGTGACTCCATGGGGGGGGAGCAGGGGGTGAGAAAGCGGGGAGCAGGGGAGGCCCACAGCCTCTGGGGACGTTCGTGAGTCCACTAATCCCGTTTCCACAGATGCACGGCGCCGCCGCCGCCCTGAGCACGGGCCCAGACACACAAAAAGCACGACTCGATCTCTTGAGGTTTTTAAGAGTAAAATTAAATTGGATGCTAAAGTCCCTTAAATCTTTGAGGGGATTTTCCTTCCCTTTGTACTTCTGTGCAAAGGAACACTTCACAGTACTTGGGGGAAACGATTCCAAAGAACAAAACTGGGGAATTTGTTGTTTTTCAAAGGAAACGCCACCATAAGCTTTACAGATAGGGAGTAAATTAAAAAGGACAGCCCCCTGGCTAGAAGCCTTTCCGCGCCAGGGACGGGGTGGGCCGCCGGCCGGGCCTGTCCCGGAAGCTGCCGGGAGCACCACCCACGAGGCCTGCCTTCAGCTCAGTCACTGTGCACTCCGGCCAGCAACGGGACGGTTCTCAAGCCTCCACCACCGCTCCACGGACATGCCGGGGAGCTAGACGGCAGTCGGAGAAACCATTTATCCACCTGGTGGTGGCGCAGCCCGGCCAGGGGTGAGCAGGAGGGCAGAGGCCGCGACACCCCCCCCCACGCCCGGGGCTCTGGCAGGGGCGCCGGCCCCGACTCACCTGTGCTTGCTGTACTTTCCATTCCCACGAGCACACTGCCCCCCTCACCCCCGCTCCGACTGCTCTGTGCTGAGGCTGCCTTTTGCTGTCTTGTTCTGCAAGGGGGGGAGGGGGAACGGGAGGGGAGGCTGACGCCGGCAACGCCAAGAAGACAAGACAGGAGGGACCGAAGAACAGTGTGGGGGGTCAGGGAGGGCAGAGGCGAGGACAGGAATGGCACATGGAAAAGGAAAGAAAAAGCAGAGAGTCAGTATTGAATGACAAACAGGAGATATTCAGACAGGGTTTTCTGAGGCAAAATGTGACCATTAAAAAGAAGTTTTAAAAATAAAAACACGTAAATTAACTAAAAGAGACTACTCTAAGATCCTGTGGTCCATCTCTGAAAATAATTTTTAAAGAAGAGCATAAGCAAGCATCTTTCAGAAGCGTTTTGAGGGCAGACCTGTCAGGAGGACCTCTTTCGGGTTCATTTCTGGCCCTAGTCGGAGACCGCGCCTGCGAGCGCCCCGTGACCACCAGGTGTCAGTGCGACCTCAGCCAGAGGAGCGCGCGGCCGCCGCGGGGAGCACCAGGTGGCGCCAGATCGGCTGGGCGGCCCGTCCTCCCCTGGGCTTCCTTCTCCGCGCCCTCCCCGCCCCCCACATGCCCGCCAGCTCAGCAACAGCCCAGGCGCCCCTTATCTTCCATCCTTTCCTAAAAGGGGCCACAACAAGAGACCGCCTCTTGAGTTATTCGGGAAATCAGGCGGCGGCGGTGGCGGCGGCCCACCAACTGCACCACCCCTCGCTTCTCAGGAGGTAAAGCCTAGAAAAGACGGAGTTTCCCCCCAAAGCCCTGGGGTCAATTCTGATTTCTTTTAGTCTGGGAAAATGCCTCTGCTTATGTATCAAGGCCTACAACCAACCTTACCTCGTGCCAACCTGGGAACTGGGGTTCCACTAAACTAAAATGGGAATCAGTAGTTTTATTGAGTTTGATCTTTGAATTTCTCTTAACGATCAAATACGTTCCGCTCCCCGTCCCCCCCCCCCGTTTCTCCCAGCCTCCCACAGCACATGGGGGGCCAGCCTGGGGCACAGGTCCCCTCCCCCCCAGCACCGGGCCTCCCCACCCTCCCGGGGCCAGGAGCAGGCGGCAGCCTCCAATGTCGGGTCTGTAGATCGGGAGGAACACCCCCGTCCCCCAGCCCCTCTGGGGACACACGCTCTGACTCACCTTGTGCTTGGGGCACCTCACCGAGAAGTTCTCCTCATGTAGCAAACAATCTACAAGACAGAAAGGGACAGTCAGACTGAGCCGGCTGGTGGTACAGCCCAGGGTAAGTGGGGGCACACTAGCCAGAATTGACAGTGTCAGACATGGAGATAAGTGGTCCCCGCACTGTGATTTCTGAAACATTAGAGACACCCCCAAATAAACTATGGGACCGCAACATGGTGGAGTATCAGCCACTTAAAATCTTAATGTTTCAAAACAGTTAATGGCATGGGGACACACTGAGGACACAAAATGGCTTGAAAAACCAGGATACCTAAGTATAGAAGTACAATCCTAAGTTTATCAAAATGTGTTATACGCATTAAAAACAAGACAAAGGAAACTTACCAAAATGTAACAGTGGTTCTCTTTGGGTAGCAACACTATAGGTGATTTTATTTTTTTTATGTATTTCCACAATTACATTATTTTAATAATCAGGAACAATCTCCAATAAATGTTATTTTTAAAATCCCTTATTCTAGGCTAAGCCCATTCCAACAGGCCCAAGCCAAAGCTTCCTCATGAAAACACTGCAAATCTGGAGGCACCTTTCTCCTCTGTCCAGAGCCCTGCTATCATCTTTGCCATACAACCCATGGAGACACAAGGAGAAGCTCCCGACACGAGCCACATAATCCACACTAAATGCTTCAGAGGAAAGTGAAATCCCACGAGGGGGTTACTAATCCTTGGAGGAAAATGATTCATTCCAACTTTTAACGTGGTGACAGCATCCTCGCTGACAGCAAGGACACGCATCTGCCTCCAGGTGAGTTGAGCTCCGTGGCACAAGGGTAGTGTGTGGAGCAGGGCGAGGAAATCTAATTAATGAATTCGCTCTGCACACCACAGCTCCTGGAGACCGACAGCCAGGTCACTGGTGCAAGATGTGGTGGCAGAATGTTAATAAATATTGATCACACATTCTCAGAGAGCTCCCGGGCACCATGGCGGGAAGCAGCCATGGTACTTAGCCTTGTTAAATGTATGATTTAACTCAGGTTTAAAGTGAGGTCCAGATTAGCAGCCTGTGTACCCACAGATTTCACGTGAAATAGTAATAAGCAAGGGAACACACAAACGAAAACTTCTGAGGTCCTTTGTATCTTAAACAAACTGAAAAAGACTCTTTCATAATTGGGCTGGGCCTGTCCCATCACTGCCTCCCTCTGGAGCCCCTGAATACCCAGGAGTGGGCAGGCAGGCTCTCTGCTCCCGGGGCCAGCCTCCGCGCACCACTCAGCAAGTCCGGCTAACCTCCGAGCCCTCCCCCTGCAAGCAAATAGCATGGCAGTAAATGAAATGTGTTAATTTAAAGCCCACAAGTACATGGCGTGACCAAGGCCCCTGCTGCTCCAATCTGCCAGAGAGCTTAGGAACAGCAGGAGACAGACAACTGGGGCTCAAGGGAAGCACTTTCTCCTTACCTGGGCTTTGGCAGCACTGCTTGTCTCTAGTTTGGGCCAGAGAAACAGCATAGCCCCCGTGGGGCTCGGCCACCTTTATGCCACAGGAGTTTAGAGAAATGAAGAAGGGGGACCATATTAGCTGGAAAAGGTGCCAGTGGAAAGGCAGCAGCGGCTCAGTCCCCCTCCCAGCCATGCAGGAGTCACCAGCTGTGACAGACCATTAGTGAAACATGTCTGAAGTTAGGAGACATGCTCCCTCTAAGTTAAAAAGCAGAAAAGAAATAAGACAATGTAAGTACACACTGAAGGCAACTGGAGCTAATGTCAGGTACTTCTGGAAACGGGAGTCTCCTACACAAATCTGCCAGAGACCACATCCACCTTTGGCAATGCCTCCCATGCAGGAAGACTGCAGACAAATGCTCTCATCTGTCCTCGTAGTGTGCACAGGCCATCAGGAACTGCAATCCACGCTCCTGGCAGGGACGAGAACCACTGCCAGAGAGTTCACCACCCGCAAGGGCCCAGGGAGCCTCTTCTTGGCTGCCCTGACCCAGCCCCTGCTGCGAGGAGAGCAAAGAGCCAGGTGAGAGGTTCGGTGGGGCCCCTGCTGGGGTCTCTCAACAGGCGCCTGCCCTAAACGGCCAGGCAGCCTCTCAATTTGTTTTCCTTAAGCCCCTGGCAATATCCCACACTGGCCAGAGGGCCTGGTCAGCACTTCCACACAGTTAAGTCGAAGTAAATGGCGTGCCGGATCATCACACACACTGGAAAAGACTCACAAGGTTGTCCAGTCAACAAGATGTCTTCCAGATACAAACACAATGCCCCAGAAGAGGATCCGCTTTCATTTCTCTCTACATTTAGTTTAAATGCAGAGTGGACTTCACTGAGCTCCTCATAACAAGCTACTTAGAGCTACTTGCATCCACGTGCGGCCACATCTACCCGGCCCGAAGACTCTAAACTCGAGGAGGGGGAGAAGGAGAGGGGAGGGCTGCTGTCGTTTGGATCTGGCAGCCCCCAGACGCTGTCTCCAGCTTGGCCGCAATCTCCCTCAGAGCTACAGGTGGTACTTAGATTGGCCCAATCAGCCTGGGACCCAGGGAGCTGCCAGCCTCACCCGCCTTGCTGAGGGGCTCCTGGGCCCAAGGACGGGACTGTCAGGGCGGGGCAAGCCCTGGCACTGGTTCCGGGGTGCAGAGAAGGGTCTCTCCGGGGAAGGGCCAGACACCAGTCCTTTCATAACCACCGGGGGCCTGAACCCACTGCGTCAAGATCAGAGTCTGTGGTGAGAGCAGCTTCTAAACGCTGCTGCAGGGGTGGCTGCGGACAGCGGGTCCCAGCTGGGCCTCCTCCTGCGGGGTCCGGGGTAAGAGGAAACCCCCTCCAGGCTGGATTCTTTATGCACAGTAGTTACTAATGTGCTACTGCAGCTCTTTTTTTCCTTTGGTCTTAATTGTTGCAGCTCATTGCATTAATACATTACTTTTTTTAAACCAGTGCTCATGTTCTTGTCACTGCATTTCCCTGGTGCCTCAGCCTGCACCTGTGACCTAACAAGCAGCACAGGACCGCTAACCATGACGTCACAAGTGCTGGACCAACAACAGGTGGGGGGAAGCTGCAGCAGCCACAGACCCTCAGCAAAAAGAGATTCTGTTTCCATGGAGATGTCCCCAGCAATCAAAGTTCTCCCTAAGACATGAACAGCTCTGTGAGGTTTGGGTGGTTAACAGGAAAGTGAAGATGAAAGTGTTAATCTGTTCTTTACTCCATGCAGAGATGAGGAATTCTCAAACTCAGGGACTTATTTATTTATTTTTTAAGGAAGTCAATCAGTGAACGCCTTTCCTGGACACAAAGATCCATCACATACAGAACAGAATTCCCGAGCAGACACTGTGGGATAAACATAAGCATCCATCCCCACAGAGCAGTATAGGCTGCTGGGTCACTGTGACTCAGGTCACCAAAAAGATAGACACAGTCACCTTGTGATGCCACTTCTTTGGTCCTAGATCTCTATATGGAGCAGCAGAGCATGTGGCAGCTGGGGCAGCAAAGCCAGGGGGGGCCAAGGCCCCACCTGGGCCACCCCGACCCAGGCAGCCTCCCTCTCACTGGATATGTAGCCACCAACTTCTGCTGAATACACGTTACCAACTTATCTGGGCAGGCTACACAAGACAGGCTCAAACAGAGTGACCAAAATCATTTACTTACTAACCCTCAGCTGGTAAAGCAACCCCTGCTTCGCTGCAGGGCGGATGACTGAGCAAGCTTCCCCTGGAGAGGAGGACGAGCCCTGTGCATTTCCCAAAGAATCCCAACCCTACTGCCTGAGCTTGACCAAGGCCGGTGCTTTCCAGCTGCTAGCCACGCATGGACACATAAATTTAAGTTTAAATACAATGAAGTCAAATAAAAATTCAGTCCCTCATTCCCAACTAGCCACATTTTCAGCATTCAGTGGTACACAAGGCTTGTGGCTACTGTGCTGGAGAGTGCAGATCTAGAACATTCCCATCATGTCAGAGAGTCCTCCTGAGCAGCCCTGCTTAATCCCTCAAGAAACTGCCAGGAGCCTGGTCCCTAACTTGGCTGGTGCTGCAGCATGCAGACAGGGGGTACACTTATGCCGGGGGAGGGCAGGGGGGCGCAGGGGGTGTGCATGAGATGAGGTCACCTGCCTGCCGCTCACCAGATGTTTCTGAGCAAAGCCTCAGTGCAGGAGACCACCTCTTACCAGGCCACCGACTGGGAGAACCAAGTCTTGCAGTATTCCCCGCATAAAATTACAAGTAACTGCCACAAACTTAATACTTAAACATCTTCATTTAAAAATCATGAAGCTTAAACTAGAAAAAAGAATTTAGGGGCAATATCATGAAAATGAGAAACGGCAACGGCTGGCGAGAGAGAGAGAGAGAGAGAGAGCGAGCGAGCACTAAGAGGCTGTACTATGGAATGTGCCAGACCACGACTCGGGGTGAACTACAGCTCAGACCCAACACAGAAACATGTAAGGGAAGAAAGAGAATGGAAAGGGACAGACTAAAATCCAAACTCCCCCAAACTGACATTTCAAGGCTCTCTTCTTACTCCCTCTGGTCAAACAGTGCCCTGGCCACCGGCCACCCTTCAGCAAGTGCAAGCACACACTTTTATGAGAATCTAACTGTGGCATGATAAACATTATCTTTCTGCATCTTTCTGGTTCTTCAGCTGTGCCTCCTATAGAAACCTGCGGGAGGGAAAAGAGGAACAAGAAGGACCTGCAAGGTAGGGGGCATGGAGCTCAAACAACTGGGGAAGGGAGGGTAGTCCAGATGAACTTGGACTCCTCCCCACACCTGTCAGATCCCACTCTGCTTCATGTCCCTGTACCTGCTTCCACCTGGTCAACCATGCCCTCCCCTCCTCTCTCTCAAGCAGAGATACCCAGCACCCTGCCACTTGCTGCACCCTCGCTGATCTTCCCATTTTTCTCCCCCTCCAACCTGAATGCAAGTACTATGAGGGCTGGCGAGGGAAAGGTCTTAGACATATGCTCAAAAAGTTAACTGGTGAGGGGCGCCTGGGTGGCTCAGTTGGTTAAGCGACTGCCTTCGGCTCAGGTCATGATCCTGGAGTCCCGGGAGAGAGTCCCGCATCGGGCTCCCTGCTCAGCAGGGACTCTGCTTCTCCCTCTGACCCTCTTCCCTCTCGTGCTCTCTATCTCTCATTCTCTCTCTCTCAAATAAATAAATAAATAAATAAATCTTTAAAAAAAAAAAAGTAACTGGTGAAACGTCCACTGAAAGGACAAGGGTCCAGATGAAGAGAGAGGACCTCCCCAGGCTAAAGCTCAGAGTCAAAATTTAAGGCTTCTGCATCACTCACTGGATGGAACTTCATGGACGAAAGTTCCCCCTTCTTTCAACACTTAGGACACTACAAAACACTACTCTGATCATCTTAACAGACACGGAAAAAATGGTAAAATGCAAAATCCCTTGTTGAGTGATAAAAACACTCAACAAACTAGGAATAGAAATACAAGGGAACTTCCTCAGCTGCGTCAAGAACATCTATGAAAACCCTACAGCTACCATCACACTTAATAGGTCAGAAACAAGGCAAGGATGTCAGCTCTCGCCACTGTTACCCAACATTCTGCTAGAAGTTCTAGCCAGGGCAATTAGGCAAGAAAAAGAAATAAAAGGCATCTGACTGGAAAGGAAGAAGTAAAACCACCCATCTGCAGATGACATATCTTGTACATAGAAATCCATTAAAAAAAACCATTAGAGCTAATCGATGAGCTGAGCAAAGTTGCAGGATACAAGATCAATATACAAAATCAATTGTGTTTCTATATGTTCACAACAAATAATCTGAAAATTAAATTAGGAAAACAACTGCATTTACAGTCACACTAAAAATAATAAAATACCTAGGAATAAATTTAACAAACAAGTGCAAAATTTATACTCTAGGGGCGCCTGGGTGACTCAGTCGTTAAGCGTCTGCCTTCAGCTCAGGGCATGATCCCAGGGTCCTGGGATCGAGCCCCACACATCGGGCTCCCTGCTCTCCGGGAAGCCTGCTTCTCCCTCTCCCACTCCCCCTGCTTATGATCCCTCTCTCGCTGCATCTCTCTCTGTCAAATAAATAAATAAAATCTTTAAAACAACAACAACAAAAAAATGTATACTCTGAAAACTACAAAACACCACTGATAGAAACTGAAGAACGAGACAAATGCAGAGACATTGCCTGGCCACGGGCTAGAAGACACTATCGTTAAGATGGCAAAATTCCCCAACTGCACCTGCAGATTCAGTGCAATCATTAGAGTTTTAATGGCTGTTTTGTTTTTTTTTTTTTAAATACAAATAGACCAGCTCATCTTAAAATTCATATCAAGTAGCCAAGGACCGAGAATAGCCAAAACATTCTTGAAAAAAGGAATAATCAGAAGACTCATACTTCCCAATTTCAGAATCTACTAGAAAGTTAATCAAGACAGTGTGGGACTGGAGAAAGTCCAGAAATAAGCCCATATAGCTATGGTCAACTGGTTTTCGACAAAGGTACCAAGGTCATTCAACGAGGAAAACATAGTCTTTTCTACAAATGGCGCTAAGACAACTGGAATCCACACACAAAAAGAGTGAACTGGACTCCTACTTCAATATACAATATAATATACAAAAATTAACTCAAACTGGATCAAAGACCTGTGTGTAAGAGCTAAATTCTTACGAGAAAACATGGGCATAAATCTTTGTGATTCTGGATTAGGCAACAGTTTCTTAGAAGAAAAAGAAACAAGCCACAAAAAACAAAACCAACAAAAGAAAAAATGGACAAACTGAACTTCATGAAGATGTTAGACATCATTAGCCATCAGGGAAATGCTCAAAATCACAATGAGATGCCGCTTCCTACCCACTGGGATGACTAGAATACAACAGGCAGATAACAACAAGGGTCAGCGAGGATATGGAGAAACTGAAGCCCTCATATATTGCTGGAAGGGTGTAAAGGATTTAGCCACTTTGGAGAAGTCTGACCATCCTTCCGAAGGCTAAATGTAGAGTTACCATACAATCCAGTAATTCCACTCCTAGGTTTAAATCCAACAGAAGTGAAAATATTAAATCTACATAAAGACTTGTGAGTGTTCACTGCATTATTCATAATAATCAAAAAGTGGAAAACAATCTAAATGTTCATCAACTGATGAACGACAAATAAAATATGGCATATCCTAAAGATATGGTTTGGCAATAAAAATGAAGTACTGATACATGCTACAACATGGATAAACCTGAAAAACACTACGCTAAGCGACAGACATCAGTCATAAAGAGCACATATTGTATGATTCCACTTATATAAAATGTCCAGAATAGGCAAATCCATCAAGATAGAAAGTAGATCAGTAGTTGCCAGGGGCTAGGGTGGGTGGAAGGGAGTGACCACTAAGGGGTAGGAGTTTACAAGGTGATGAAAATGTCCTAAAATTGACTGTGACGATGGTTGCACAACTCTGTGAGTATACTAAAAACCAATGAACTGTACACTTAAATAGTGAATCACGTGTGAATTATATGAATAAAACTGTTATTATGACTCTGTTGCACTCCTTTTTATTGTCCTTTCTGCATTCTTTTAGAATTTACAAACAGAACAGGGTCAGAAGAGACAAAAAGAACGACAAAGAAAGGAAAGGAAGGCAGAGAATCGAAGTGTCCGTCAAAGCCTTCAGATGCTCTGGACAAGGGCCGTGGTCCCACCTTACCTGCGTCAATGGCACACGGGTAGTGGTATCGGAAGGAGCAGCCTTTGTTGTAACAGCCCAAGGTGGCACCTGCCTCCTGGCAGTGGGAACATTTCTGAAAAGAAATAAGTCGAGCATGTCAGCATCCCAGATTCACCCCTCATCCAGGCCTTCCCTAAGCCCCATCTGTCATACCTCAGCTCGTCTCTGTGGTTACAGGTCGGTGGTGGGAGGCTGGGCCGGTCGGTTGCTAACTGCCACTCACTGACCGCACCGTGGAAAGGATCCAGCAGTGACATGTTAGGCCAGGCCTCATAAATGTCCACAAATAGATCAAATAGAACAAGGCATTGGGGTGGGGTGGGGCACCCAGACTTGTCCCTGGCGCTCCTGTTGTCCACCCGCCCGTGGACAACAGGAGCTTGCCTGTCCTTTCCTCATTCCTCCCGCATCTTAAAATGCCAGATCTTGCCTGTTTATTTCTGCTGTGGAAGCCTGGGGTAGGAGGAGAGGGTAAGATAGTAGAGTTATATATAAACCTTTTAGAATTAAAAGTGGAATTTGGTTTCTAGTTCTTGTATTTGTAAGATTTTATTTTTATTCTACTTATCCCAAATGCCCAATACAAGTATAATTCTCTTTTCAAAAAAGATGGGTTCCTGTGTGCAAATGGTATTTTTATACACAAATCCTATTTTAAATGCACTAGGAAACCTGCCACAAATTTCTGGCTAAGTGAGACATTATTCTGTAATTGAGATGCTCCTCCTTATACAGGCAGGTTTTCTTAAAGTGGGGCACATCTCTATCATCCCTGTGATCACTCAATCCTGTCGGCATATGAAATGTGACCTAGCAACAATAATCATTATTTGTAAAATTCAACCAAACTGGCCCTACTGAGGAAAGATGCTGATTCTTCTGGTGGCCAAGGCACACCCAGATGAGGCTACCTGAATGATACAGACGCTTACTTGTTCCTGATTCTAGGAAAAATAACATGAAAGTGCTCCCTCAGCAGTTACACTTGTGGAGAATGCCTCCCAACGTGGGACAGGGTAGCACTCTCCTGGGGACAAAGTGACTGAAGGGTGCCCTTCTCCCCCTTTTCTCCTGCAAAGGCAGACCCCAGGTGGCAGCCTCTCAGGAGTCAGTGTGGTTACAGATCTGCAGTCAGGAATGCCAGTGGGAGTGAAGCGCACCTGGATGGTGCCATGGAATGGAAGGACACCCCAACATACAGAGGCAGGGGGCACAGGATGACAGGGAGCTGGACTGATCAAGTTTCCCTAGTGCCGAGGCTAAAACCACACCAGTGCCAGCCACAGCACTGCCTCGGGGCTTCACCGTGCAACAGGTGTCTGCCACAGACATACACCTACTCATTCAGCCCTGTCACCTTCCCACTCCACAGGTGAGGTGCCTCAGGTGCCACAAGGGGAAGTACTTGCTGCAGGTCAGAGCTGATCTGAACTGACCACCCCCCGCAGCCGCCAAAGACAATGGGGGCAGGAATGGGGCTGTAAGCCAGGTCCTTCGAGAGCTCTGCCTTCCTCTCAGAAGACCAACATCCTTCTGGGCGCTCAGGCTCAGCAAACGTTTACCTTGCCAAGAAACGAAAGATTACACGGCCTGGAATAAACCAAGGACCGATGGCAGCATTCTGAGGAGCCCTAGGCTGTACCTACCTTTGTCAGTGCCACAGAGCCAGCTCAGAACCAAGGTCTCCCTGCTAACTGGAGGGAACTGCCTGTGGCTGGTCTGTCAGTAGCCTACCCTCCAGTTTCTGCTGGAGGCCTTTCTTACAAAGGAGCCCAGGAGGCCCCCCGCAGGGCTTGTGCTCCAAGACTCCCCCCCGCCGACCCCCCCCCCCCGCCGGGGGGGGGGGGGGGAGGGAATCTCAATCAGTGGTGGCCATTCACGAAGGGGTGTAGCAAGCATTCCCGGCAGGAAAGTCCACAGGTTAAGGAACTTCTGGGAAGTTTCACCCCTCTTCTAAAGGAAAAGAGGCAGGAACAGGCTTGCTCACTCAGCTGGTGAGGGTGGGATGGTGAGATCTGTTGCAACCCTCTTATCACCCTGAGCTCTGAAGACAAAGGCCAAGCTGTTGAGGACAGCAGAGTGACAGGACAGAGGGAACCTGGACCCTCTGTGACACTGCTGAGGACTATATTAACCAGGTCCAGGACCACTCCATCTCCAGACTGTTAAGGAGAGGACTTTTTAATTTTGTAACTCACAGTCATAACTGATACACAAAGGGACCTAATATTTGAGGCACTGCAGTGTAAGGTCAAGTGTGTAGGCTCTGGAACCTAAATAACTCCCTAGTAAATGCTCCCACCGTGTCCTCTATGTGTTCTTGGCCAATTCCTAACCTTTGTTTCCTTAACCTGCAAACATGAACCTAACTAACAGTACTATCTACCTCACAGAGATATTGTGAGGGTTAAACGTGTGAATCCAGGCTTAAGACAGTGTCTGGATCAAAAGCGCTCAGTAAATGTGACACAGACCACCTATGAAAAGCAACCTGCAGAGCAGGGCCTTGTCATCACCTAAGTTCACAGCCAGGAAAGAGAAACAACCAAGCTCAGATCTGAACAAGGTCCATTTCCTTCCTACCTCAACACGTCTTTGTCCCCTGCAGGGCTTCTTAATGCTCCCTGTCCTGAACCAGTGCACAGGCCAAAGGTCCCATCTTTTGCATAAAGAAAGCAAACTCACCCCTCACCAAGAAATTACATCACAATAAAATGATGCTTGCTTCTTTCCGTTAAAAAGCACAATTAATTTACTACACTGCATCCAGAGGAGAAAGACCCTGTATGGTATACTTAGGTCTTAGAGAAAGGACATTAAAGAATTTAGTTCAGTGGTTCTCACAGTGTAATCCTTGGAGCAGCAACACCAGCAACACCTTGGAACTCATTAGAAATGGAAATTTTGGGATTCTGGGAAGATGGGGGAGTAGGCAGCACCAGGAATCTGTCTCCCTCCTGGACAACTGCATTGGCAGAATCTGTCTGATACAACTATTCTGGAACTCTGGAACCTGTTGTAGGCGTGCAACTTCCAGGGGAAGACTTGGGTGGTAAATGGCAGCTAATTTTGGTCAATATCAGTTCCAGGAGCAGAGGAGCAGCTACCCATCTCCCACTCCCAGCCAAGTGACAGGCAGCTGTGCACGCACTCCTGGAGCAGCCTGCACACGGCCTGTGGGGGCCAGGGCAGGCAAAGAGAACCCTGTCCTCCAGGTATCGGGAGGGATCTCTGTTCTGATTGCTGATTATTGCTTCTGATTACAGAGGTGCAAACCCAGTGGGTAGCCACTGTTGTTGTACCTGCCCCCACTGCTGCAAGCCCCTCCCCCTCAAGCTTTGAAATGACTTCCGGGGAATTTAAAAGGTTGGCACCCTCTCCCCATCATTTTTTGCTTTTTTCTCTTTTGAGAGCTAGACATTAAAGAGTAGGATGTTAAAAAAACAACTACATATATGGGTACAATAAGAAAGTGACCCATGTGTTCCCAGGGAAAGACTCAGAAAAGACCTGAGAAGACTTTTAAGTTGACACCTCAAGCTGATCCTAGGCACAGAGACAGCATACAAGAGTAAAAACGAAAACAAAAACAAAAAACACAACAACACAACAACACAACACCAAACCCAAAACAATTAACAACCCCCCAAAAAGCAATGCTTGGGGAAGGGGGAGAATCTGATTTTCAGAGTTATCATATTATTTATTCATTCATTCATTCATTCATTTACATGAGAGAGAGAGAGAGAGAAAGAGAGCATGCACGCACGAGCAGGGGGAGGGAGAGAATCTCAAACAGACTTCACATGAGCCTGACAGAGCCAGGAGCCTGAGCTCATGACCTGAGCCAAAACCAAGAGTCAGACACTTAACTGAGCAGCCCAGGCGCCCTGAGAGTTATCACATTATTAAATTCAAATTTCCAGTGTTTAACAAAGACTCACAAAGCATATGCAGAGACAGGAAAGCATGGCCTATTCAAAGGAAATAAAGAAATCAGCAGAAACCTTCCCTGAAAAAGACCTAAGGGCAGGTACACTAGACAAAAACTTTAAAAGAACTGTCTTAAAAATGCTCAAAGAATTAAAGAGAGATGGAGATAGTCAAGAACACAATGTGTGAACAAATAAAAATACCATTAAAGAAGAAAAGAAAACCTAAAAAGATACCAAAAGAAATTCTTAAATAACTGAAATTTAAAAATTCATTAAAGGGATTCAAAGACTGGATCAGGCTGGAGAAAAAAATCAATGAAGATAGGACAATGGAAATTACTGAGTCTGAGGAACAGGGGGGAAAAAAAAAGCCAAAGAAAAGTGAACAGAGCCTAAATGAAACCATTAAGTAGACCAACATATGCATTGGGGGAGTCCCAGAAGGAGAATAGAGAAGAAGGGGCAGAGACAATTTTGGAATGGCTGAAAACTTCCTAACTTTGATGAAAGACAAGACTATAAACATCCAAGAAGCTCAGTGAACTCCAAGAAAGATGAATTCAGAGATTTGCAGTGAGACACATTATACCCAAACTTTCAAAAGCCAAAGAGAGAATGTTGGGAGAAGTGAACTGTCACAAGCAATCCTCTCTATAAGATTATGTGCAGGTTTGGGGTGCCTGGGTGGCTCAGTCGGTTAAGCATCTGCCTTCGGCTCAGGTCATGATCCCAGGGTCCTGGGATCGAGTCCCACATCGGGCTCCCTGCTCAGTGGGGAGCCTGCTTGTCCCTCTGTCTGCTGCTCCCCCTGCTTGTGCTCTCTCTAACAAATAAATAAAATCTTAAAAAAAAAAAAAAGATTATTTGCAGGTTTCTCATCAGGAACTTTGGGGACAGCAAACGGTGGGTTGACATATTCAAAGGGCTAAAAGAAAAAACTATCAACCAAGAATCCTATACCCTACAAAGCTGTGCTTTAAGAATGAAGGAGAAATTAAGACATTGCCAAACAAACAAAAGCTCAGGGAGTTCATGACCACTAGAGTTCCTCTGCAAGATATGCTCAAGTGAGTCTGCAGGTGAAGCTGTATAGAGAAATAAAAATCTTAATAAAGGTAAACACATGGGCAATTAGAAAAGCAAGTGCTATTGTAGCAATGGCTCATAAATGCATTTTTTGTTTTCTATATGATTTGAGACTAATACAGTAAAAAAAAACAATTATTAGTGTAAAAGCTAGTATTACTATAACTTTGGTTTGTGACTACAAATCTTGTTTTCTACATAATTTAAGAGAACACTACATTTAAAACGTTTTTAGTTTATGTTTTGGGGTACACAATGTATGAAGATGTAAAATTTTGTGACATCAACACCTGAAAGGTTGGAGCTGCAAAGGAGCAGAGTTTTTGTATGTTATTGAAATTAAGTTGGTATAAATTCCAATTAAGGTGTTATAATGTTAAGATGTTACAGCCCCATGGTGACCATAAAGAAAATTGCTATTAAATATATAGAAAAAGAAACGAGAAAGGAATTTAAACTTTTCCCTATAAAAAGTTAACTGAACACAGAAAAAGACAGTAATGCAGGAAATGAGGGATAGAAAACTAAAAGACATCTAAAAACAAAATAGCGAAATGACAGAAGGTGCCCATTATCATAAATACTTTAAATGTAAATGGATTAAACTCTCCAATCAAAAAAACAGAGACTGGCAGAATGGATACAAACTTATGATTCAGCTATGTTACGTACAAGAGATTTACACTAGACACAAATAGACAAAGTGAAAGGACAGAAAGAGATATTCCATGCAAACAGTAACTAGAAGAGAGGAGTGGCTATCCTAATACCAGACAAAATAGACTTTATGGATTAAAAAAAAAACAAACCAGAAGGAAGGAAATAGAGGATTTTACACTATAAAGCAACCCGTCTAACAGACATATACAGAACATACCACCCAACAACAGAGTACATATTCTTTCAAGTGTACATGGACATCTTCCAGGACAGACTACATGTTAGGCCACAAATTAAGTCTCAATAGATTTAAGAAGATATCATACAAAGTATCTTCTCTGACAACAATGAGATAAAGTTAGAAATGAGTAACCAAAGGAAAAGTAGAAAATTCACAAAACTGTGGAAATTAAACAACATACTTAAAAAAAAAAAAAGGTTTATTTGAGAGAAAGTGTGAGCGAGTAGGGGAGAGGGACAGAGGGAGAGAGAGAATCCCAAGGAGACTCCCCACCAAGAAATCGACTGAGCCACCCAGGTGCATCTAAACAACATCATTTTTTTTTTTAAGATTTATTTATTCATTTTAGAGTGAGAGGGCGCCTGCACATGCATGCATGTGCACGCAGGGGGAAAGGGAGAGAGAGATTCAAGCACACTCTGTGCTGAGCATGGAGTCTGATATGGGGCTCAATCTCATGACCCTGAGATCATGACCTGAGCTGAAACCAAGAGTCTCATGCTTAACCGAACTGTGCCATGTAGGCATCCCTAAACAATATACTTTGAAACAAAAAATGGATCAAAGAAGAAATCACAAGGGAAATAAAAAATATTTAGAGATGGATGAAAAGAAAACCACAACATACCAAAATTTTGGGGATGCAATAAAAGTTGTGCTAAGGGGGAAATTTATAGCTATAAACGCTTACATTAAAAAATAAGAAAGATCTCCTGGGTGGCTCAGATGGTTAAGCGTCTGCCTTCGGCTCAGGTCATGATCCCAGGGTCCTGGGATCGAGTCCCGCATTGGGCTCCCTGCTCCTTGGGAGCCTGCTTCTCCCTCTGCTTCTCTCTCTCTCTCTCTCTCCCTCTCTCATGAATAAATAAATAAAATCTTAAAAAAAAAAATAAGAAGGATCTCAAAGCAACAACCTAACTTTACAACTTAAGGAACTACAGAAAGAACAAACTAAACCCAAAGCTAGCGGAAGGAAGGAAATAAAAAGGATTCAAGTGGAGATAAGTGAAACCGAGAATAGGCAAACAGTAGAGAAAAAAAATCAGTGAACCCAAAAGTTGGTTCTTTGCAAAGTTCAACAAAATCAACAAACTTTCAGATGGATGGAAAGAAGAAAAAAAAAGAAAGAAGACTCAAATTACTAGAATCAGAAGTGAAAAGGGGCATTACTATTGATTCTACAGAAATAAAAAGGATTAAGGGCGCCTGGGTGGCTCAGTTCATTAAGCTTCTGCTTTTGGCTCAAGTCAATGATCCTAGGGTCCTGGGATTGAGCCCTGCCTCAGGCTCCCTGCTCATGGGACAGTCTGCTTCTCTGTCTCCCTCTGCCCCTCCCCCTGCTTGTGCACTCACTTTCTCTCTCCCTCTCTCTAAATAAATTAAAAATAATTTTTTAAAAAGATTTTATTTATTTGAGAAAGAGAGCTAGAAAGAAAGAGCACAAGCAGGGGGAGGAGCAGAGGTAGAGGGAGAAGCAGACCCCCTGCTGAGCAGGGAGCCCAATGCGGGGTTCCATTCCAGGACTCAGTGATCATGACCTGAGCCAAAGGTAGACAGCCAACCAGGTGCCTCTCAAATAAATAAAATCTTTTTAGAAATAAAATAAAAGGGATTATAAGAGAGTACTATGAGCAACTATACACCAACAAGTTGGATAATCTAGGTGACACGGACCCATTGCAGAAACACAAAACCTACCAAGATTAAATCATGAAGAAATAAAATATCTGAATACACCTATAACTACTAAGGAAATTGAATCAGTAGTAAAAAATCTCCCCCCAAAAGACAAGCCCTGGACCTGATGGCTTCACTGGTGAACTCTACCAAACATCTGAACTATTTGAACACTGAATGAACTACTTGAACTAATACCAATCCTTGTGAAACTTGCCCCCGAATTAGAGGAGGGACATTTTCCAAAATTATTCTGAGGCCAACATTACTTGATACCAAAGTTAGACAAAGACACTACAAGAAAAAAAAAAACTACCAATATTCTTTATGGATACTGATACAAGAATTCTTAACATAAATACTAGCCAACAGAATTCAGCAGCACATTAAAAGGACTGCATACCATGACCAAGTGGGATTTATTCCTGGAATGCAAGGATCGTTCAACACAAGAAAAATGCTCAGTGTAATACATTACATCAACAGTATGAAGGAAATAACCAGACGGTCATCTCAATTGAGGCAGAAAAAGGATCTAACAAAAGTCAACACTCTTTTTATGATAAAAACATTTAACAAACCAGGAACAGAAAGAAACTACCTCAACATAACATAACAAAAGACATATATGAAAAGCCCACAGGGATTATCATACCTAATGGTGAAAGATGAAAGCACTTCCTCTAAGATGAGGAACAAGGTAAGGATGCTGGCTTTCACCACTTCTATTCAACATATTACAGGAAGTTCTAACCAGAACAATTAGGAAAGAAAAAAGAAATAAGTCCAAACTGAAAAGGAAGAAGTAAAATTATTTGTTTGTAGATGATACGATCTTATATGTAGAAAACCCTCAAGAATCCACCAAAAACCTGTTAGAACTAGTAAATGAATTCAGCTAAGTAGCAAGATACAAAATCACTACACAAAATACCAGTTGCACTTCTATATACAAACAATAAACAATCTGAAAAAGAAATTACACAAATACTTCTGATTTTCAATAGCATCAAATAGAATAAAATATTTAGGAATTAACTAAGGAAGTGAAAGACTTGTGCAATCTTTACAACTACAAATACTACAAACTACAAAACTACAAAACACTGCTGAAAGAAATTAAAGATGACATGAATAAATGGAAACATGGAAACCATTTTCATGGATTAGAAGACAGTATTATTAAGGTACGAATACTATGCAAAGTGATGTACCTATTCAATGCAGTCGCTATCAAAACCCCAATAACTTTTTTTTTTTTTTACAGAAATAGAAACACCAATCCTGATACTCATTTGGAATCTTAAGGGACCACAAAGAGCCAAAATAATCTTGGAAAAGAAGAAAACTGGAAGATTCATATTTCCCGATTTCAAAACTTACTACAAAGCTATAGTAATCGACAGTGTGGTCCTGGCATAAAAACAGGGATATAGACCAAGAGAACGGAACAGAGAGCCCAGAAGTAAACTCTTATATCTATAGTCAAATGATTTTTGACAAGGGTGCCAAGACTATTCTTCAATGGGGGAAAGGACAGTCTCTTCAACAAATGGTGCAGGAAAATTAATATCAACATGCAAAAGAATGAAGTTGAGCCCTTCCTAACACCATTTACAAAAATTAACTTAAATGGATCAAGAACCTAAACATAAGACCAAAACAATCGAACTCTTCACTCTGGAAAACAGTATGTAGGTTCCTCAAAAAGTTGAAAACAGAGCTACCCTACGACCAGGCAATTGCACTACTGGGTATTTACCCCAAAGATACAAATGTAGTGATCCAAAGGGGCACGTGCACCCCAATGTTTATAGCAGCAATGTCCACAACAGCCAAACTATGGAAAAGAGCCTCGATGTCCGTCAACAGATGAATGGATAAAGATGTGGTTCATATACACAATGGAATATTATGCAGCCATCAAAACCCCTCAAAATCTTGCCATTTGCATTGACATGGATGGAACTAGAAGGTATTATGCTAAGCAAAATAAGTCAATCAGAGAAAGACAATTATCATATGATCTCATTGATATGAGGAATTTGAGAAACAAGACAGAGGATCACAGGGGAAGGGAGGGAAAAATGAAACAAGATGAAACCGGAGAGGGAGACAAACCATAAGAGACTCTTAATCTCAGGAAACAAACTGAGGGTTGCTGGAGTCGAGGGGGGTGGGAGGGATGGGGTGACTAGGTGATAGACTTTGGGGAGGGTACGTGCTATGGTGAGCACTGTGAATTGTGTAAGACTGATGAATCACAGACCTGTACCCCTGAAACAAATAATACATTATATGTTAATTAAAAAAAAAAAAGAAGGAAGGGAGAGAGAGAGAGAAAGAAAAAGAAAGAAAAAGAAAGAAAGAAGGGAAGGGAGAAGGGAAGGGAAGGGAGAAGGGAAGGGAAGGGAAGGGAGAAGGGAAGGGAAAGGAGAAGGGAAGGGAGAAGGGAAGGGAAGGGAGAAGGGAAGGGAAGGGAAGGGAGAAGGGAAGGGAGAAGGGAAGGGAAGGGAGAAGGGAAGGGAAGGGAAGGGAGAAGGGAAGGGAAGGGGGAAGGGAAGGGAGAAGGGAAGGGAAGGGAGAAGGGAAGGGAGAAGGGAAGGGAAGGGAAGGGAAAAGGGAAGGGAAGGGAAAAGGGAAAGGAAAAGGGAAGGGAAGGGAAGGGAAGGAAAGGGAAGGGAAAAGGGAAGGGAAAAGGGAAGGGAAAAGGGAAGGGAAGGGAGAAGGGAAGGGAAGGGAGAAGGGAAGGGAAGGGAGAAAGGAAGGGAAGGGAGAAGGGAGAAGGGAGAAGGGAAGGGAAGGGAGAAAACAGGCTTCACGACACTGGGTTTGGCAGTGATTTTTGGGTTATGACACCCAAGGCCCACTTGAAATAAAAGAAAAAAGACAAACTGGACTTCATGAAAATTAAAATATTTTGTGCACCAAAAGACACCACGGACAGAGTAAAAAGGTGATTTACAGAATGGGAGAAAATATTTGCAAATCTTATACAGAATAAGTAAATAAATAAAACTCAACAACAAAACAACCTGTTTCAGGCCCTGAATAGACATTTCTCCCGAAGACATACATATGAATGGCCAATGAGCACCTGAAGGGATGCTCAACATTACCCATCACTAGGGAAATGCAAATCAAAACTACAAAGAGATACCACCTCTTACCCAATAGAATAGCTGTACCAAAAAAAAAAAAAAAAAACCAAACCCTAAAACAACAAGTATGGTAAGGATGTGGAAGAACTGGAATCCTTGGGCACCGTTGGTGTGAATGTAAAATATATAGCCACTGAGGAAAACAGGATGGCAGTTCCTCAAAACATTATATATTCCCAGAAATGAAAGCAGGGTCTCCATTTGCACACCTGTGTTCACAGCAGCATTAGTTACAAAAGCTAAAATGTGGAAGCAACTCAAGTGTCCATTAAAAGATGAACAGATAAGCAAAATGTGGTGCATACATACAATGGAATACCATTCAACCTTAAAAAGAAGGAAAGTCGGCCAGCGGCTATGAGAGGGGAACCTTGTGGAGGCCATTATGCTATGCCCGAAAAAAACAAATACTGATTAGTCCACTTATGTGAGGTACTTCCATCAGTTAAAACACAGAAAGCATAAGGGTAGCTGCCCTGATCTGGGGTGGGGAGGAGAAAACGGGGAGTGTCTCATGGGTATACAGTTTCAGTTTTGCAAGATGAAGAGTTCTGGAGAAGGATGGTGGCTGATGGTTGCACAAGAATGTGAATGTATCTACTATTACTGAACTTTGTATTTAAAAAAATGGTTCAGGTGGTAAATTTCATGTAAGTGTATTTTACCACAATAAAAAAAGAAAGAAATGCAAATTCTCAAGGCCCATCTCAATCTGTGCTGTAACAAGTGTCCAGGCAATTCTGATGCATGACACAATTTGAGAACCACTGGTTCAATCTCAACCCCCCAACTTTTTAGGTGAGGAAAACAAAGACCCAGAGACACGCAACAACTGGCTGAGCAAGGATTTCGGGTGTCCTGAGAGTGATTTACTGCTTTCTTTCCTACACTTCTGTCCCCCACTGAGCAATGCAGATTACGGGGCATGGTAGGCAGAACTGCCCCTCAAAATGTCAAAGATGTCCAACTTCATCCTCAAGACCTGCCACCTTACATGGTAAAGGGACTCTGCAGATATGACTAAGTCGAGGACCCTAGGATGGAGAGAGTACACTGGATTATTCAGGTGGCTCCCATCTAGTCACATGGGCACTCCCAGGGATAGTGAGAGTTGAGGGCTTTAGGGAGATGTGGTGATGGGGGCTGGGTCAGAGAGATGCAACACTGCTGGTTCTGAAGATGGAAGAAGGGGCCATGAGCCAAGAATGGGGACGGCCTTTAGGAGCTGGATGAGACAAGAAAACAAATTCTTCCTTGGAGCCTCCAGAAAAGAACTCAGCCCTGCTGACACCTCAGCCTGAGCCTAGTGAGACCTGTGCGGACCCGAGACTGACAGAACTGTAAGGTAACAAGTTTGTGCTTTAAGCCACCCAGTTTGTAGCAGTGTGTTACAGCAGTGATGGGAGACTAGTAAGGGGGGGGGATTTCCTGTGAAAATCTCACATTTTCCTTTTACATTCTTCAATGTAACAAATTTCTCCTTCCTGGAAACACCCACAATTTTACTCACATTATTAGGCAAGTCCTGGCATCATCAGTCACACTGGAACTAGAAGGGACACTGGGTCTGTCATCAGTGCCCTTGTTTCTTGTTCAAGAAACAGAAGGAACATGGCCTGCTGGAGAGCATGTAACTAGAAGTACCAGCACTTCGACGCACCCCAAGCTTGACCTTCGTACCGGACCACGTGGCCTGCTAGTCCCCCTCATTCACTCAACTATCCAACATCTGAAGTACTTCCTACATGGCAGGTGCCAAAGACAGAATATAAAAACTTATCTCTATTCTGTTTCTATTTTCCCCTTCTAACCCCCAAATCAGTACCCAGGCTAATACCATTTCCAATTGGATTTTTGTTTACTTTTTACCGGAAGAAACTACACTATCATTCTCCTATAATGTTAATAATACAATAAAGTCACTGCACAGCTAAATGTCCTTTGTTTTTGACCACACTGCTGTTAGTTGAGGTTAAGTCCACATAATACTGCTCCCCACACAAATGAGACAGAGTGGGGCTTCAATCATGGTTTCTAAATCAAGGTATGTTTTTCAAACAAGCAACAGCCTGATCTTCTAAACAGTGAAATTTTCATTTATTATTGAAGGGAATATAGGTTATTTTTAAGAAATCTGACATTTGGGATGCCTGGGTGGCTCAGTTGTTAAGTGTCTGCCTTCGGCTCAGGTCATGATCCCAGGGTCCTGGGATCGAGTCCCGCTTCGGGCTCCTTGTTCAGCAGGGAGCCTGCTTCTCCCTCTGCTTGCTGCTCCCCCTGTTTGTGCTTGCTCTCTCTCTGACAAATAAATAAAACCTTTAAAAAAAGAAGAAAAAGAAATCTGACGTTTCTGATAGTGTAATCTTGGGAAATTGATTATAAAATGTATTCTTAGTTTTTAGACATGTTTAAACAACAGAAAGTGGCCGCCCACCCACCCTGATCCTTTCACCAGCCCTTGTCACTGTCCCAGAGGCAGTGCTCGCTGACTGGAGGTGGCAAATTGCGAGAGCTAAATCACCTAAGAGCAGTTTAATCCACATCTGACGGAAGCTCCGAGGGAGAATTTTGCATGCCTCTTCATTCACAGAAAGGCTCTTTCCTATGAGATGTATCAGCGACCTGAATAATTGCTCTGTTTAAGGAGCATCTTGAAGCAGCCTCAGAGCGCCGAAGCATTTGGGTCAGAGTATTATTAGTGTTGATGATGATCAGTTCTGTTCGAGGCTTGACGATCACACGCGCTGCCTCTACCGTGTCTGAGATGGCTTTTATCTAGCACCGCACACACTTCTGCTTATGCTCATGTTATTTACGTACTCATGTTTGTCCACCTCCCCTAAACTGTGAGACTTGCTCTTGTGTCCCCGGGGCCCAGCACACCATACGAACTATAAATGTGGGCTGATGGAGTGAACACAATGTCTGACAAATCAAGCGCTTGAGAAGACTAACGAGGCCACCACTCTTCAACAGGAATTATACAGCTGATGCTGGTAGAGCCTGGAGAATGTGGAACAAGGTATGTGCTGATTTTTGGCCACCAGTAAGAGCTTTTTTCCCCCTTTTAATTATGCCTCCTATATCTAGGACAGAAGCCTCTGCCACCACAGCAATCTACTCTAGCTACGTGGCAGTGACATCGTTCATGTACAAAGAGCTACCCTTTAAGGCTCTTGAAGCATCTTTCTTTGATGCAACTCTGCATCCTATCAATTTTCTTTCAAGAGCACTTCAAGGTGTCGGCCAAAGCAATCCATATAAAACCCTATATGTTTTGGGTCCTTGCTTCTTCAGAGCTAGATAATCTCCTTATGTTCCCTCACGAAAGCTCATGAGACCAGCCAGAGCATTTTGCTGCTGCGTGCCATTCTCAGATTCCAGAGATGGGCTTGGCAACACCCTCTGGAACCCACACCACAGCCCAGAGCACCAAGGTTTCAAAGCCAACCCTGGAGGGCCAGAAAGATGCCTAGTTCTCTGGCGCTACAGGAGGTGTAGTGAATGGGTTTGAAAGGTACATTTTTGTCCTGTAGCTTTTCTAGCAAACTCCTCAATTTCAGAAACTGAATCCATTAAATACACCTCCTAATAAATTATGATACCAGTGTAAATGAAAGTCAGTCATGTTAGCAGCACTCACTGGCTAAAGACTGTGTGTACCTGAAAACAAAGTTTCAGGTTGGAACTGGCTTTTCAGAAAAAATGTGGATGGCTTAATTTCAATATTATCCAGCTCTGGAGCAATGCAAGGGCCAGTGGAAAAAGAACCCGAGGGTGTCAGCTCCTGTATAAAAGCCAAATAAGTCAGTACGTCAATTTTATCATCTGTAAAATGGGGACAACAATATTTGCTTTGCCTTCCTCATAAAGCTGCTGTAAGAAATAACTGCAATGTCTTAGAGTTATGTAATTATTAGGACTTACAAAAATATATAAAACATATCTTCATCTATAACGCATCATATTTTTGGCAGTTACTGATGTCAAAATTAGACCCAACACAAACCAAGTACAGTCTATTAAATTAAAACGAACTAAGTTAAACAATCATTTTTTGAAATTTTTCCCCTTAGAATCCTGCCTGAAACAAGCAGACCCTAGGTGGGCCTGAACATCTGTCACACGGTCTCACTGCAACTTCGGAGAGTGTGTATGCTCAGCTTTTGGCTATAAATAATGGCAATTATTCTTAGTGTTTTGTGAAGCACTTTTGCATTGGAAGGTACTAAATAAACGAGGAGGAATAAAACTACACACAATAAAGTACTAATTAAACACCTGCAGGAGGTCAAAAGCACTGAAAACTACCCCAAAAAAGGCACACTGAGCAATACCAGGTTGAGGACAAGTGCCCTGCAGGCTGGTTGGCTATGTCGGCAGCTCCTTCCCCCTGCTGCCTGTTCTGTGGACAGCAGGCTCAGGCTGCCTGCACCAATGTTGCCTGCCAGTGCTCGTAGCCCCGGTTCTCCCAGCCTATCCCCATTCACTCACGTTAGAATGATCTACAATAATTTCTCCTGCTGCTTCTGGATCCCCTGCTGCCACAAGGGGCTAAGGCCTAGCAGGAGATACTGCCCCTCCCAACACTTAGAGCCTAACAGCTCACCTCTGTCCCCTGGGACAATCATCTGCTTCCCACCAAAACC
This sequence comes from Callorhinus ursinus, assembly GCF_003265705.2. Taxonomy (NCBI): domain Eukaryota; kingdom Metazoa; phylum Chordata; class Mammalia; order Carnivora; family Otariidae; genus Callorhinus; species Callorhinus ursinus. The sequence goes on along the minus strand of NW_027397110.1, from coordinate 6,479,990 downwards.
AGGAGAAAAAACACACATGCACAATCTTCCTTAATCTGATCATTATCTTTCAGATATAAAAAGAATCTAGAATTAAAAGTATCCATTTAGATCCCTACTTCCATCCCATAAAATCCCCCATCAAAAAGTGGTTCTGCTGCTGACCCTGAAATTATTAGTTTCTTTGGGAAAGAACCACACTATAAACCTATACTAAGTGTCTCTGTGGCTGAGTCAGGGTTGAGGGGTGGCTGGCCCTGGAGGTGGAGCAAAATGCAGGACAGCACGACCAAGGTCAAAGTCAACATGCAGCTGTTCTGGCAGTCTCCTAGTTACATCCCTGATCCACAAGGAGAGTCTGTTCCCTGAATACCCTTCCTACTGCCTTTGTACCTGCAGATGGATTTACAGTAAAGTTATGATGCTTTGAATTAGGCCAGAGGGCTTGCGATTCAAGGACTCTTTTCTCTTCATTAACAATGTCCTTCCCTGTCTTTCTGCACTTCATCTGCCACCAAACAGAGGAGGCCAGGATTTAGCCACAAGCTTGAGCACACGAAGAACAGATTTAGAGTACACATGCTTCTAAACAACGGATTTGTTCATTTTATCATTGAGCAAACAAATAATGTAAAATTAGGTCTCATAGGCAACTGGGCAAAGGTGTCTTTTCTCTAGAAGACACTATCACATATACCTTTTTTGTTGGTGCTCTTTGATAAATCCAGATTTTCACACGTCAGTGTGCTGGAAACAAGGTACATCCGTTTCTCTCCATCAGATGGAAAGGAAACTATGGGCCAACAGGTGAAGAGTCAGACTAGTGCTTCTTTACAGAATCACACAATGCAAGTTATTCTACTGAATATGAAGAAAGGACTTTGAGTTCCTGATGAGCTGTTCTTGGGACTTTTATTTTTTATTTATTTATTTATTTATTTATTTGAGAGAGAGAGACACAGCGAGAGAGGGAACACAAGCAGGGGGAGTGGGAGAGGGAGAAGCAGGCTTCCCGCCGAGCAGGGAGCCCGACGTGGGGCTCGATCCTGGGACTCCAGGATCATGACCTGAGCTGAAGGCAGTCGCCTAACCAACTGAGCCACCCAGGCGCTGTTCTTGGGACTTTTAATTTGCCTCATTAGTATGTCCATTCTGAGTCTACAGCACAAAACCACAAAGTCCAGAAACTGGAAACAAGGGTTGGAGGAAAATGAGTTAAAAACTGGATCTGCTTGGTCTCTATGGGCTGTTTTCTCTGCTCCTTACCTTCCCTTGAACATAACCATACTGGTTTCTCTAAAGGCTGGAAGAGACCCTGCGATCAAGGGGCCTTTGATCCTCAGTGGACTTGGCTTGGTATTTTGGTTTTCTTAAATGCTATCAACTTCAGAAATGTAAAGATCATTCTTTTTTATTGCTCATTCAACATATTTTTATTGCATGCCTATGGGCAAGGCAAAGGGGCCCCAAACTGAGGATCCGAAGTCCAGGTAGTGTCTGCCCTCAGGGAACGGCCAGAACAGTCTGTGATGTGTTATGATGTAAATAAGACTCTAGAGCTTAGAGGTAGTATGCCAACCTCTTTAAGGTCAGGAAAGCATTCTTGAGGAGTATTGCTTGAGCAGTTGTGAAGGAGCAGGAGCCACTCGGGCAAAGGGGGCAGGGGAGTCTTCCAGAGCAGAGGGAACAAACAGCCTTGCAAGAACAAGCGCTCAGGGTGTAGAGGGTCCATGTGGCGGAGCACGATTCTGAAGAGGCAGGAGCAGGAAGGTGGGGCCGACACCATCACTGCCAGCTCAGGGATGTCATGGACGTTTGTGTAGGAGGGTGTGGGAAATGCATACACGAGGATGCACTCAGAGACACCTCAGGGAGAGAACAGGTGGAGCGTGGTGATGAGCTACAGACATGGGGGTCTGTGAGACATGTCTCGGTGAGGCCTGGTATGTGGTGGTGTAAGTGGTGCCCTCACTGGGTGGGCAAAGTGGAAGGGGGGCCCTTCGGGCATCAGTGCACAGCAAGATTCTGAGGAGCAGAAGACACACATAGCCCCAGCTCTAAAAGCTATTTACTCTTTAAAACGTTCCATTTACAGAATAGAATGTTTTGGACCTAGAGCAAAATCTCAACTAGAATAACCAGGAATGGGTTTAATTTCAAAAGACACTTTCTGGGGTAACTGAAGGTAAAGCTAGAAACTCTTTCTGGAACCCATTAGTCTACACTGTCCTGAATTAAACTGATTATCTCTGTTGCCTGAGAGCGATGATTCCATTATTAGGAATATTCTTGGAAGCTACTAGGTAAAGACTAGGCTTTATCAAAGTGACCCCAAGATAGAACTTAAAATTTGCTTTTAAAAATAAATCTCTGAAAATAAATAAATAAATAAATCTCTGTGGGACGCCTAGGTGGCTCAGTCGGTTGAGTGTCTGCTTCAGCTGAGGTCACGATCCCAGGGTCTTGGGATGGGGCCCCGCATCCGGCTCCCTGCTCTGCGGGAAGCCTGCTTCTCTCTCTGCCTGCCGCTCCCCCTGCTTGTGCCCTCTCTCTCTCTCTCTCTCTCAAATAAATAAATCTTTAAAAAAATAATAAAATAAAAATAAATCTCTGCTAGCAAGTGTTCCTCTTTACCATTTTCTTATTTTAAAGTGGAGGAGAGAACAAAAACATTCCACTTAAAGACCTGTTCCAGTTAGCTGGCATCTCCTCAATTTGCCTTCCTTGTATTCAGTGGAGAATCTTGGTTCCTGCCTCAAATACTGGCAAGTCTAAAAAGAAATAAAGACGTGAAATGAGAAAAATGGAGAGAAAGCCGGGGTGGAGAAAAGATCCTCAGAGTTCTTCATGTGGATGGAGGGGGAACTGTAGCAGGGGATGCACAGGACGGGAGACCGACCCCTGGCCCGAACTCTCAACCAGCCAGGTGAGCTCAGCCCCGATAATTCATTTAAGCCTCGATTTTCTCAACAGTAAATCGGGGATAAAACAACCCTGGGGAAAAGCGGAAGGGGGTGGAGAATCTTTTAAGAAAACTGATTGGGGTGGGGGGATTCCTAAACCAAACAAAATCCTGAATGTGTTTGATAATGAAGGAAAAGGGTATTTTTGAAATGACATGTAGGGTATTCCTAAGACACCCTGTATAAAGACGGAAGGAAAAAAGTCCCAGCACTGATCCCACGTGGAGTGGACGGCCCCCTGAACAACCAGAGTCTTCTGGGCTCATGTGCAAGGCCGCGGGAAGCTGGGGGTGGGCAGCAGCACAGACATCCAGGAAGAGCTGGCTTTTAAAACAATCCACCTCTAGCCATTAAACTTCAACGCAGCTATGTTGCTACTTATGTGCACTTGTTTTGAACATTTATTTTTTTACTGCAACATTTTCAACAGGTCAGGCACAGTACTCACCCCTCTTTATTCCCACCCTTAACTATATGTCTTAACATAAACACTTCACTGATGATAATGTTCTCTAAACATGTACTAACACTAATACAGGTACTAGTGATTATTTCTGCCAGGGAGCCCACAAAGCTGAGACAGTTTATAATGATCACACATGGACTGAACCTCAACTATGGATGTGGCGGGTGCAGACACTGGCCCCCTGCTGTGTGTTATAAATGTTCTGTAATTCCCTAATTCTCCTGGGTTTACAGTCTTCAGGTTCAGCAATAATAAATATATACAGGAAAAACAAAGCAATTTCCGTAATAAAATGCATCCACTTGCTACAATTTAAGTTAAAACCAATCTCCATCCCTTCCCCTTTCTAGAATGTTAAAGTGTTATGGAAGAAGGTTTGGTTTGTTTTTCTCTTACACAAAATGTATATTAATATATATTCTTCTTAATTCCACTTAACAAAAAGCCCACACAGGTTTTGCTAAGGATGCCTCTTTGGGCTAACCAGACCTTGGTTTCCCCCACTTTGCAATCTTATCCTACACACAGTTTGCATTTTATCTTACCTACAAGTACATATACTAAAATAATTCTAATCAGAGCGTTTCTTTTATAGCCAGAGAAGAAAGCGTGACTTTGATAAAGCATTATACATTTTGTTGAGGGGAATTTTTACACAAATCTTTTGAAAAGAAATGAGATTTGTGCCCTTTGAGAAGTTAGAAAGGAGAGGCTTAGGTCCGGGAGGTTTTTTAAAGCAGTAATTAGCACCTCTGCTCTGAAGGGCAGCTGAGAACCTGAGAAAAGGCCACACCCAGCAGGAGCGGGAACCCCAGCAGCCGAGCGAGAAGAAAGAGAATAGCCGGGGAGAGGTAAATGCTTATGGACAGAGTTGGAAACACTGAAATTAAAGTTGCACAAGACTACATACTAGCTTAATTTTATTTTCCCCTTGGCTCGAACATTGGATTGGATTATAAGGAGAAATGATTACCTTTTGTGTTTAGAAAGGCATCTTTTTAAAGACATTGCCTGCCAGGAAAGCGACTCTCCGTATAATCCTCCTCTCCATGGCTCAGCCCAGGAGTTGGGTCTATGCTTCCAGAAAGCCAGTTCCGGGGAGCCGCTCGTTCTACAAGATGCTCACACATAACTGTTGGCGATCTCAGTGGCAGAGATGACAAATGTGCTGCCCCAACAGGCCCCTTTTAACAGGATCTCAAATCCGCACGGCCTGTGCTGGAACTTCCATCTCTGCAGAAGTTGCAAACTCCTGGCTCTGGAGGCCTTCCCTATTCTCCCTGCCTCTCTTCCCACTGGGTTTGCTTTATCCTTTCCTGCCTGGATGGACCTCCACCTGGCCAGTCCTCACCAGCGTCTTCTCAACTGAACGACTAAGTAGTTACAAGTCACAGTCTTATGGGCAAAGCCGCCCCACTCCTGAAGTGGCAAGTTCTTCAAGGGCAGGGCCAGCCTGAAAAGGGACAGAGGTGGCACTTTCATACAGGGGCAGAGCTCCAGCAAAAAGGAACCTGAAAGCACTAGGCGGTCTTGGGCATATTTAAACTACCGTCAATGCAACTCTCCACAGGCTGTGGGTCCCCACACCCTAAACCCGGCCGCCAGATCCCAACAACCCTCTCTGGGTTCATAAGGTGATCATGTGTGAGACACCTCACTGAATCCTCATGCCTTTCTTCCCAGAAACCTTACACTGGAAGGAAAAAGTTGGTCCAAACCTAGCATGGAAACTGCTACCAAAATTAATTGACTAGCTCTCAACCTAGCTTTAGTGGACTAGCTAAAAACTCCGAGTTTTCACAGTCGATTTTAGTTTGGCACCTGAAGCATGTGTTAACAATGCAGACTATAGCCACGACCCAGGAAGACTGAACGTGCAGCATCCCAGGTGTTTCGTATCCCCAAGAAAGTTTAAGAACTACTGGCTCAATCCAGCTTCATGGATATGGACCTTTTCTTCTTTATTTTCTGTTTTAGAAGCTTAATCCCAGAGTAGAAGATGCTCAGCAAAAAGGCTAATCTTAACTTCAAGAGAGGATGAAAACGGAAACTTGTAACTGACATGACCAAGATTAGAGATCTTGACTAAATTCAACAAGTACCTCCTCCACCTCCAATTTTTAAATGACAATTGACTGTTAAGACTGATCTCATTTTATCCCTTAAAACAACCTGATAGGGTAGTCCAGTTATTATCTCCATTTTAAGGGTTAAAAATTTGGGCCAGGAGAGGCTCAGTGACTTGTCTATCATTACAATTTTCCAAATAGCCAATTTTCTAATGAATAATTCAAGGATAAAATGAGACCTACAAGAGTTAGTAATCATGACCCCTTTCAAAGATTCTGTTGGGTAAATGCAAGAGCCCCTTTTGCTCTTCTTGTGGTCCTTTTGCTCTAGGCAGCCTGGTCAGTGCACAGCGGTTAGGCGATAAAAGGTTGTTCTCCTTCAGAAGTAAGAACACAAAGGTAACACACACAGGATGGTGTTGGCAAAATTATTTAAACTGTTTGAAAATATATGACTATGGCACTTCAGAATTCCCAAGTCAAATTAAAGAGCTAAAGGCAACAACTGGTGTTTGCTGGTGGTCTCAGAGCCTTTGAAGGCCCAGGCAGGGGTGTGTGTGTTGTGGGTGTGATTTCCTGAGGTTCCCTAGAGTTAATCTGGAAGCTATTTCTGAATGTAGAGTCTCCTAAAACTCACCAACAAAATCTTATTGGCACACTCACTATAAATGGAGCTTTTTCCCAGAGGAGGGGTGGGATACAGTGGGTCTGGGAGAACGGAATTCCCTCGCGGAGAGATAATATACGGGAAGTGACTCGCTTTCATGAAGAAAGGGTGCCTGCAGCACTGTAAAGCCTCGCCCTGCTAGGAGGCGAAGCCATAGCAGTTTATAAAGATACCTCCCCACAACCACATGGCCGCCCCGCACAGTGCTCTTCCACCTCTACTGCGGACGCTTAGCATACAACCCTGGCCCGACATGTCACCACAGAGGAGACAGTCTTCTCTTGGATGGTGTCCGGCCCACGGTGAGTGTGCTAAACGCTAACGACTGCTCGGCCACCTGTGAGGGGCAGGAACATGAGACGAGATGAGATGAGATGAGATGGAGGAGAGCTGAGTGAAGGGGCTGCTCGGAGAAGAGAATGAAGAGTGTGTGCCTAGTGGACCGTGGGTTTCTGAGGACATGAGGAAAGGGCCCGGGAAAGGAGGAAAGTGTGGATCTTGATTTGTGCCTACTGCTCTCCCACTCACTCTTCAAATTCCCCAAGTCAGGCTGACCTATTGGCAGGTCCGGGCACACCATGAGCCTCCCTGACTCAAGTCAGCTGCAGCTGCTCGGTGCCTACACAGACTGCAACCCTCACAGCACTTGACACAAGTGCTGATGTAAGCGAAGCTAAGAGCAGAATCCCTTAATTCCGAAATGGTCCTACTTCACTTGGATGTCTAGGCGGTGTCTCAGGCTTCATGTGAACACAATACACCTGATTTCCCCCACCAAACCTGTTCCTCCTCCAGGCTTTCCAGCTTCAAGAAATGGCAGCGCATTCGTCGCACGGCTCCTTTGCCACCCCTGCTGGCGCAGCCCGCAGGAGTTCGCCCCTGCCCACCTCTCCGAACTCATTACCCTCTCCCCGCAGCCATGACCGTCTCGCCACTCTGCTTTTTCTGTTCCTCACATCCACCAGACTTGGTTCCCGCCGCCCCCGGAGCAGCCCCTGTACGCTCTGTCTAAAATGCCCTCTGATCTCAAAGGCTGGCTGGTCATACCACTCCCACCTCAGCCCCTCAGGGAAGCTTCCTAGGACCCCCAATCTAAAACAGCTCCCCAGGGGGCTGGGTGGCTCAGTCAGTGAAGCGTCCGCCTCTTGATTTCGGCTCAGGTCATGATCTCTGGGTCGCGACACTGAGCCCCGTGTCAGGCTCCGCACTAGGTGTGGAGCCTGCTTAAGATTCTTTCTCTCCCTCTCCCTCCGTCCCTCCCCCTCCACTTGCATGCTCTCTCTAAAATAATAACAATGACAATAATAATAACAAAGCAGCTACCCAATCACTGTCTATCACACTGTCTTATTTTAACTATGTGCATGGATTTGTTCCCAGCACCTAACAGATACCCACTTAATACTGGTTGAATGGACAAGGGGAGGGTGCTAGTAACTAGGGCTGGACGCCCGCACTGGCATGGCCACACTTGGGTTTCAGAAACATCATTTCAGAGCACAGGACAGACCACAGGGTAGCAAGACCAATCACGATGCTACCGGAGAAAAGATGATGGTCTGGACGGGGGAGGGAGGTGGTGACAATGAAGATAGGAGAGAGATTTGAATTATTTAGTTAATAAAAACAACAGGATATAGTGAGTGCCTGGACAGGAGTAACAGGGGAGGGGAAAGGGGAGAGAGGGGTCTGGGATGGCTCCAAGGTTTTTGTATGGGGCAGAAGACAGCATGGAACCAGCGAGGGGACACTAGTGTCTGCATATTTTGGTTTAGAGTGAGGACACTGGCAGGTGGATAGACAGCTCTCAAACCTGAGTTCTAAGTGCCATTAGGTGATGTTCGCATTCAGAAAGCATTCTCCCTTCTCAAAGTGGAGGCCGTCCTTTAGACGGTCGGGCTGGGATAAGCAACACCAGTGGCAGGACCCCGAGGTGACTGCCCTCTGGAGGTCATGTGTTTGTCTCAAGAGGCACCCACACTGAGACACATGCACAACAAAACCTTCCATGATGCCATCTACCAAGGGCAGAGCCCGTTGCAATGGTCCCCCCAGCACACCACACCATAAAGAGCTACTGGGGCCAGCAATTCAGATTGGCCATCCATCTCTCACCCATTAATGTTCTCACAGAAACGATATAAAGTAGCGGATGGAACAAAGCTGTCACTCAGTCTCATTACCAAAACACATTTTCACCCCTCTCTTCAATTCTTTTATGCAAAGTTAAAATTCTAACCAGTATTTTCATAACTGATTTTCAATTATATGTTTTAAAACAAGTACTTTTAAGTGGTATCCAAAGGCCCAGGTCCTACCACTAAACATCTGTTGCTCATTACATATCTCTTAAGAGACCCTGCTGGTTACAGGTTCACCCCGCACTGCACTGAGCAGCCATGTGTCAGGCACTACGGCGGGCTCAGTTGGGAATACAGTCACAATACATGGCGCTAAGTGGCACAACTAGGGTAAGGGGAGTGCTGGGGACTTGCTGTCTGGGGAACCAGGTGACAGGTGAGCTGGTTTGTTTTTAAATGTGCTTTTCATGAACAACAGTGTTTAAAATGCCCAGGCCTGCTGGGAGGTGCAGTCTTGTTTCGGCAAACAAACATTATCATTTTTGAGGGGCTGCCTTTTCAAAGCATTAATACATTTTGATTTCTTCCAGAAGGAACTCTACCTAGGAAACAAACAAAGAGAACCAACTGGCAACTCTCCTGTTGCTTATGTTAATGAACTATTATCCCACCAACTTTTAGTTTTTTTTTTTAAGATTTTATTTATTTATTCATAAGAGACAGAGAGCGAGAAAGGCAGAGGGAGAAGCAGGCTCCCCGCTCAGCGGGGAGCTCAATGCGGGATTCGATCCCAGGACCCTGGGATCATGACCTGAGTCGAAGGCTGACGCTTAACGACTGAGCCACCCAGGCGCCCAGCTTTACGTAGTTTTTGAACAACAACAAAAACAACTTGCAAGTGAACCAAAGCCTTATACCTGAGACCTGACATGCCTCAACCAAGATTTAAACCTCACAGACACAATTTTCAAAGTCTAGAACCAGCCAGCACCTCACGGAGCCCGTCACAAGGAGTACACCTGCGAGTTAAATGAACACAGACATTTTCCTAGAAAGTCTTCCACTGGCCACTTAGTGAAAACCCGTAAGAAATGAAATGCCTCCAGAGTTGATGTCGCTGCAGCTGGGTCCCAGTCCCATCTTGAAGTTTGTTCTTTCAGACGGAAACGTGTCATTGTGTTGACCTTGGTCCCATGCATCTGCTTATGTGGCAGCTCTTCAGTGCTATTCTCACAAGGCACATTCCTAGACAGCAGTCTGCTGCCAACATATTCAGATGAAGTGTCAGCTCAGAAGCGCACACAGCCAAAATCACTCCCCTGTACCTGGCTTACCAGGACAGGGTCATACGGGGCTGAGTTCTTTCTCGTCGGCTTGATTTCTACCCAGTGAGCTTAATGACAGGGACGCATCTCCACTAAAACAACAAATGAGGACACCTTCCAGGACTGACACCAGCTCACAGCACTTACATCCTTTACAACCACCTCAGCTCAAAAGCCTCTAGGAATCATTTACTGCCCACCAAGGAAGCTACCTGAGCTCCAGCAAAGTTAATTTAACCCCAACAGTCCTCTGGCACCAGCCTATTTATAGATGGGAAAACTTTATCTAAGAGCTCTCCAAAAGTCTCACTTAGGTGGCACTCCTGAAGAAAGGGCTTCCCTATATCCACACTTTCCAGATAACTGAGTTTTCAGACTTGGGAAGTTATGCACAGAAAAATGACAAATTGAAGGGAAACATTAAAATTCCAAATTAATGATCAATGGACATAAAACATAAAAATTAATAGGGAACAACAGCAATATCACTAATACAAGAAATAAAATTTAAAGGAAGAAATTAAAAATTAAAAAATATCTAATGTTGCTGAGGTTATAATGGGCTCGCATGTATCTGTGGATGATCGCAGCTCAGTATGATCCTTTTTGGTTAAACCACAAGATGATGCCTACCAAAACCCATAAAATATTCACACTTTCTGACTTAGCAGTTTAACATCTGGAGATTTTTCCTTAACTAAAACTCCACGAATAGAAATATTTACTACTACATAAAAAATAGTAACCAGAAGCCTCAATGTCTAACAGTGCAGGAGTACTTGGCTAAATTATGTTACATACATGTTAAAACAAAATACCATAAGTTACTATGCAAGTTAAAATTACAAAATTAAGTGAAAAAAGCAATACAGCCTTGTGTCTCTAGTTAATGGCAGAGACTCTCTGGGTCTGGATCCTGACTCAATTTCATCCAGGAGGAAGCCCACCTCAGAGGGCTGCTTTGCGGTTTAAATGTGAGAATTCACGCACAGTGCTTGGAAAGCACTCAATTCATGTTAGCAGTTGTTACTATGCTATATCTAGTAAAACAAGCACATGGACAAAATCTAGAAAAGAGGCAAATTTATTGGGTTATCAGGATTGTGGCTTTCTTCTACCTATAGTTCTAGTAGTTTTACAGTATGAGCAACATTGTTATCATTTACTCTTATGTAAATAATACGTAATTCTCTCATAAAAGGTATTTTACCTTTTCAGGACTCAGGAGTTAAGACTGTGCCTCAAGCCCATGGACATGCCCGGCGCCCCCTCTAAACCCTGTGGCCAGTCTGTTAAGCCTGCTCTTCTGTCCTTTCCTGTTGCTTTCTGTGAGTGGAACTGTCTCAGACCCTCCAAAAATAAGCATCCGTGCATAGTGACAATCTGAACCTCAGAACCCATCTGACCTCAAAGTAAAGTGCACGCACTTTGTCTAGTCTCAGTTCAACACAGAGAGGCCTGAAGCTACATCCTGGAACTCTGAGAAAATGGGGTGCTACCATGCACAAGACAGCTTTTTCCAGGCCCCAAAAAGCAAATGTTTCATATTAGCTCTCTCACCATAATTAAATGCAATTTGGTATTCCACTGTGTTGTCAATAATGTCAATGTCTTGAAAAATTATTAGAAAGCCAAAAGTAGCAAATGACCTCTTCTGTGCCCCCTCCCGTTCCCAACCATATTACAGGCAATAATTATAATGGTAGCTTAATGTCTGATAGCTCTTCAGAGTTCTCTATGTAGGACTAAAAAAAAACAGACAGATCTCATGATTTCCTATTTCCTCCTACTTTCTTGCAACCCGGATTAAGTTTCCTGGTTTTACATTTATGCAAAAAGCTAAATAAAAACCCACCAGTCCTTATGAAAAGTACTGTACTAGAGACCCAAAGTGCCAACGACCTGAACATGCATGCAGATTCGGCTGGGCTGCTTTCACACCTAGTAGTTTCTTCTGCCTGCTACACATTAGCTACAAAACAAAGGTCTCCCTTCCCTTGACCTCAATCCCCTCTTTGCGGTTACTGGTGTCTTACCCAGCCCACCCCGTCGGCCAACCTGCCCGCTGAATGGGAAACCTCAGCTTTATCCCTCACTTCCCTTTACCTGCCACACCTAATCGGTTTCTGAATTCTATCGACTTTAAATTCCAAAACGATCCTAGTACGTGTCCACTCCTTCCGGTTCCCTTCTCTGCCCTTCAGCCCTCAGCATCTCTAGAGAGATCAATGCCACAGCCTCTCAACCAGTGGACCTGCTTCTTCCCTTCCCCCCCCCCCCGTTTTGCCCAAGTTGCCTTTATAAGCCACAAACCTGATCATGTGATACTACACGCTCAGCACTGCTGGTGGTTTCCCACTGCCCATAAATTAAAGGCTCAACACTTAGGCTACAACAGAGCCCTCTGCAGTCCTCATATACGTATTAGCTATTTTAGGGGGTGAGGGGGGAGGTGGAGTGTGGTTGCTCTGAATCATTCTATGAATTCTTAATTATTTTGGATCTCCCTTACAGCGCTGACCCAACAAAAATGTTTATTTAAAAAAAATAACTTTATTACTGGGTAGCCTCTTTACTTTGGCCTTAGGTAATTACTATCAAAAAATGACCAACTCCCAAGAACACTAATGCTTTTACTTAATGTGCAAGGCAGATTTTACTCCCTTCCTTCTGCCTCCTCTCCTCTGAACGATCTAACTCCCGAGAACGTCTGTGTGGGCTGCTGCTAGATCATAAGACACTAATTAACACTGCACCCTAAATACCACACACCTTGCCCCCCACAAACGTGAGTTCCCACAAGAGTAAAAATGCAAAGAAAATGGCTGTTTCCTATGCAGGGCAACTTCCCTTCCTGGGAAGAAACGCTAGTTATGCTGGCTTGGAACGCTACGTGAACTACAGCTAAGTGGGTGAACAGGAACACATCTTCACTAGAACACGTAAGGACACCACCCTAGGACAGATACTGGCCCACAGCACTGGCCCAACATTTCTCTATGTAGCTTCCAAAGAGTCACTCATGGTCCTAACAACCTTCTTTACAACAGGCACTATCAGCTTCCATATTTTATAGATCAAGAAGGTGAAGCACAGAGGCTAAGTGCCGTGAGCAAGTGACCAGCTGGGAATGCCAAGTGCTGGAATTCACACGAAGCAATGTGACTCCAGGACTCTCACCTAACACCCACCTCCCCAGCTGCTGAGCAGAATGGCCAAGGCAGAAAGGTGAGGAGGATCTCTGAGGGCACCATTAAGCTGAGTGGATTTTCCCTTACCGGACTTCTTTTCAATAAACAGGAAGACGGGGAAAAAATGGGCCTGCAGTTGGTGGCCTTCAGGGTCCTACAAAATTGGCCTTGGGCTGTGGTAAGAGGTTAGGCCAGGGGGCGGGGGGGAAGCTCCATTTTTCTTACCAGTATGGAATAAAGGAAGCTGTACGTACGTCCTGGAAAATTCAAGCGCTCATGTGGGAACCGTGGGGCAAGGCGTCACTTTCTGTGTGAATCGCATAAACCTTCCTGACAAGGTCCAGGAGCCTTGCTGCCAAGTACTGTTCCTCACACGCCAACAACCGTGGGACTTGGGGCCAAGGCTCCCCGACCTGTGAAGGGAGCTAAGGGCCCTTACAGCATTTTAACTTCAGATTTGTATTGGTTTTCTAGCAAGGACTCAGACAGCTGTTGAATTGAAATGAATACCTACTTTTGCATGCTATTTGGTCATGTTAGCTCTTTTAACACATTATCAGTAACTAGTGTTAACAGCTCAGGGATGAATTATTTGGCCTGGTATATATAGTGACCTGTCAATATTCTTGTTTATGGTCGTTTACCTTTAGCATTTTCAAATAATCTATCCTTTATACATTTTATTTATTTATTTATTTTGAGAGCATGGGGCAAGAGGGAGGCAGAGGTGCAGAAGGAGATGGAGAGAGAGAATCCTAAGCAGGCTCCGTTCCCAGCCCAGCACGAGATCATGAGACCTCAGACCCCGAGATATGACCTGAGCCGAAATCAAGAGTTGGACACTTAACCGACTGTACTACCCAGGTGGTTCCTATAAGTTTTATTTTAAAATCAGGTATAAAGCTTCTCTCATCATCCTTCCATCCCTAAAAGAAATAAAGAAATACTATAGGAAAACTCTTTCAATTTGTCACAATTTATTCTGTAACATTATATAAGCAGTAAAATTCCAAAACTGCAAATTTCATGATACTTCTTTAGAATTTAGAAAAACCAAATCCTGAGAGAAAAACGACACTTTTCTCTGGAGGTTTAGTCTCAAGGTCATCACTACGTGATATAAAAGAGAGAGCACACAGGTAGTACTAAGAAGAATAGGTAATCAGATAATCATACAACTTTGAAAGTCACAGGAACAGAGGGATGAATGAACCCTGGTGCCTGCATGTGTTAATACAGTCAGGCTGGGACAGCAGTGTGAGCTGTGGCAACGCAGATCAAGTGACAGCTTCCAGAGGGGACAGGAGAGGAAAGAGTGTGAGGAAGCCAGGGGAGGGGAAAAGGGAGGGAGGATGAGGAGAGGGGACAGGGGAGGGTTGGTCTCTGCTTTTGAGAGGGGACAGGGGAGGGTCAGTCACCGTGGGGCAGGTGTGTCTGGCAAGTCAAAAGCAGAGACCAGGAGTTTCCGTGGGAAGGCTTCAGCAGGACCTTGGTGGTGGCAGCATCCTTGGGTGGGTGGCCGCCTACTACTAACTTAGGGAGCACAGATGGAAATTCAGGGAGCATATAGGATAACGCCTTTATTTCACACATAACCAGAGAGGCTAACTGATCTGTTTTTGATGTTCTAACATGCAGTTACATTTTCATAATGTCACAGATATATTAATACTTTTACACTTGCCAAATCAGGTTTTTTGTCACAGTTTAAAGTAAATTAGAGATGGAGGACGGATCTATTTAAACTTGTGTTAAAAATAAACTTCAGGGGGGCGCCTGGGTGGCTCAGTCATTAAGCGTCTGCCTTCGGCTCAGGTCATGGTCCCAGGGTCCTGGGATCGAGCCCCACATCGGGCTCCCTGCTCCACGGGGAGTCTACTTCTCCCTCTCCCACTCCCCCTGCTTGGGTTCCCTCTCTCGCTGTGTCTCTCTCTGTCAAATAAATAAAGAAAATCTTCATAAAATAAATAAATAAATAAACAAACTTCAGGGGTGCCTGGCTGGCTCAGTCAGAAGGGCATGTGGCTCTTGATCTCAGGGGTTGTGAGTTCGAGCCCCACGTTGGGTGTAGAGATTAAATAAAACTTGAAAAAAAAAACTTTACATATAATCCTTAATATACTGATCAAAAGAAAATTAACCCAAATCCAGTTAACATACACAAATTCCCACGGAGGCTGTTAAGGATCTGTTTGGAAGGGGAGCTGTCAGCCCAGGTGGTGGTGGAAAGAAGGGAAAGGAATAAACACAGGCCAGCTCTCCTGAGAGCAGAGGACACTAGAGATCCCTGTCTGCCGCCACAATCCTGAACCCTGAAGGCCTTCACATTCCTAAATGTAGCAAACATGACTTTTATATACCAAGTTATACGTATGTCTGTTTAAGAGGAAGTGCCTCTGTCACACCATCCACAGCAGACAAGAGGTCACTGTGGGCTCACATATACAATCAGACCAAGATAAAAAGGCAGAGGTCAAAGTCAGACAAAACCAAAGAGGACTTGCAGAAATGAAAGGAATAAGTTCCCCCTCAGAAAAGGAAGGGGAGTGAAGGCCATCTGCTGGAACAGGAATGTTCTAGTTTTCCACAATTTTCACAGTATGACACTTACAGGGAGGGAGTTACTGTCTCTCGAGGACTTCATATTATTTTGTTATAGTATCATGCTTGTCAAAACACCTGATAAATACATGGGCCAAAACGGATCTCTAATGAAATATATGTGGCCTTATCTCAACATGATAGGGTTGGGAGCATGCTTATTAAGTGGACTGAAATTGAAAGCATCTGCTAAAACCTAAGATAAAACTAGACTCAAAGTGGCCTTGACAAATTGAAATAGCATCTATCAAATTAAATAAGAGAAGGCAAGTTAGTGTAATTTTAATTTGTTCTCAAGTACATCAGGAAAAGAAGAATATAAACTGGGCAAATAAGACAGAAAAAGATCTTGGGCGCCTGGGCGGCTCAGATGGTTGGGTGTCTGCCTTCAGCTCAAGTCATGATCCCAGGGTCCTGGGATCGAGTCCCGCATTGGGCTCCTTGCTCAGCAGGGAGTCTGCTTCTCCCTCTCCCTCTGTCTCTCCCCCTGCTTGTTCTCTCTGTCTCTCTCATAAGTGAATAAATAAAATCTTAAAAAAAAAAAAAAGACAGAAAAAGATCTTGTAGTCATAGTGGAATCAGTCAGCTCAAAAAGCCAAAGCAGCACTTTTTTTTAAACCATTTTTAAAATCAGCGCATCCCTGGGCTATACCACCTGAGCGTGTGTCGCTAAAGCCAAGTCATCCTTTATTCTGAGGGTAATGGGATGATCGTCTCCCTTCCCATCTCACTGGGTGGCTTGTGGGAATAAAACAGATGTGAAAGTGTACTGAGAAATTAAATTCAATACACAAAGCTAGCATTCTATTCTAAAACAGAGATGTTACATAAAATGGAATCGAGGGAAGAGAAAAGTCTAGTATTTTTTTTCTTAAAGCATTCTTTTTTTTTTTTAAGATTCTATTTATTTATTTGACAGAGACAGCGAGAGAGGGAATACAAGCAGGGGGAGCTGGAGAGGGAGAAGCAGGCTCCCCGCTGAGCAGGGAGCCCAAGAAGGGCCTTGATCCCGGGACCCTGGGATCATGACCTAAGCTGAAGGCAGATGCCTAACGACTGAGCCATCCAGCCACCGCCAAATTTTAGTATTTTTAAAGGGCCCTGGCATCGTGTGAGTACAATATAAGGAAATAAGCATAAAGCTACAGTCTGAGATTTATTTAAGATTTGTCATGAAACTAATATAACGTTATAGGTCAATTATATCTCAATTGAAAAAAAAAAGACTGGTCCATTGTTTGGATTCTGAAACCCATTATTAAAAGAGATGGTGGCATTTGCAGCCCTGGTGGAGCCAACCATAGAACCTCTACTATACAGAAGCAGCCTAGGGACAAAAATACCTGCTTTTATGCCTTTTACCTTTAAAGGAAGCATTCCAACTTTTATCCCTTAGAACATATGATTAATTTGAAGTACTTCTGAAATAGCTGAGGCTGAAATTAATATTTTAAAAAACAAAAAACACTTTCAGTATTCTCTACCTAAATTGCTTCATGTTATCTTAACCACCTAGTGGACAATGCGGGGGGGCGGGGATGGGCAAGAGAGAATGATTTATCATATTCAGCATATCTGTTCTAATTATATAACATGCCAGATTTTACTTTGAGATCAAAGCTGACAAGTAGTAAGCTAAATTGTCACTTTCTAAAGATACAGACTTCCGATTAGGAATTTTAAAAGGCAGGCCTGCCGGTCATCAACCTTTCTGGGACAGAGGGACCACCTGTGGCTTAGGGTGGTCATATTCTCAGGTGCTTTCTTTCTATAAACTAGACCTGGATTGAGACACAGGATTTAGGGATCTGCTGGGCAGGAGCTAACCTGCTGATTACTGGTTACCAATTACTGCTACAGAATGTTCAACAGTTTACACACAGAAGTTACTCTGAGAGATATTAATAATATTCTATGTTGAAATAAAGAAAACACTGGCAGATGGGCAGGGACACACACCTAAAATAACAAATAAACCAAACAAAACAAACCACTAAATATGGCAGGCAGGCCACCAAATGAGGCAAGATGATGACTGATAGACTAGGGAGTACTCAGAGTTGACTATTTAAAGAATTTTGTACTTTAGGGTCTTAAATGTTATGTCTCTTTAAGACTTTCGTATTGTAAAATGTCACCGTGTCTAAGAAGCAAATCTATTCCAAACCTGGGGATCGGGAGTGACTATGGTGACGGAGAGGGAAGGAGGGAGGAAAAAACCTCATGTGGTGGGGGAGGGTCTTAGAGGGAAAGCAAGCTCCTCGTGTGACTGAATTAGAATGTTCTAATATAAAAAAATATATATGTAAACTTCATATTAACTACATTTTTTACTGTAGTTTATAGCCTTGACTTCCTTTTTATCAGACACTCTTATAAATTCTGGAAACAAGGCAATGATAAAAATATAATGCTTTTGGTGGGGGAAGTACAGGGGGTGAGCAAAAGAACAGTATAAAGTATCCAAGAATACCATGATCCAGGCTGATACGATACTTCTTCACTATGATTGAAAATCATCGGTATATTCGTCAAGTATGGTAAATTCTAAATATAAATCAATACAAAAACTCTTATGTAATTAAGTATCAGAGACTGAACATACATTTCCACTTCTTTTCCCTTCCCACAAAGATAAAGGGATAAACTTATACGACAACTTCACGAGGACAACCAAGAACGGGAAAGGGAAAACACACGAGAGATGTCCCCGTTTCCGGATGCTGGCAATCGGACAAAGAGGGCGCGACCCAGCGGTCTGAACGGCACAGAAGAGGAATGAGCGCAGGAGAGGGGTCACTAGAAAGAACACCAGGCACCGAGTGGCACAGAGCCTGGGAAGCAGGTGTCTCAGAAAGTGGGGCCAGAAACCAGGTCATTAGCTCAAAATTTTAAGAGGAGTTAGGTCCTTAACCCAGCCCAATTCAAGCAGTTAGCGGTCCCCGCAACAGGGATGTTCAGAGAAGAAAGATGTTTTGAGAATGTCAGAAATGAAGATAAATAAATAAATAGTTAGATGGTACAGCGGAAAAGAGCGTGGAGAAATTAGAACAAAAAGGCAGAGAGAGAGAGAGAGAGAGAGAGAGAGAGAGAACCCAGGAGAGAAAAGGTAAAGCCAGAGGACTGATCCAGGAGGTACCTAATTCACAGGATTCCAGAAAGAACAGAGAAAACAGAGGGAAGGAAATTATCCAAGAAACAACACATGACAAACTTCCCCAAGTGGGAGATGGGAGACAGGAGTTTACAGACGGCAAGATCTCCCAGGGGGAGCAGCACAGCGAGTGAAGAGACCCACCCCAAGGGAAACCGAGAAGATCCTCAAACCCTCCAGAGGAGAAAGGTGGTACACACACTCACACTAAGGACCGAAAACCATGCACGGCTCCCGTCCCCTCCAATGCGGCGCCAGAAGCTCGAGGACAAGTCAGGAGCCAGGACTCCCAAGACAGTGAGAGAAAACTGTTTCAAATCTAGAATTCTATACTCAACCAACCCTCAAGTAAACATGAGGATGGGACAGACTCATATTCCCATACAAGCCAAGATCTCGGGAAACTCCTTGGGGATGATGCACAGCGTTAAATGAGGGCGCAGACTAAGAAAGGCAAAGACATGGGGTTCAGGAAACAGCACTCGCTGGAGGAAAGAAGGGAGTGACAATGATGACGAACACCCCAGGATAACAGTTATGAAACTAACCTAAAGAATGAACATTCTGTTGTCAAGTTTGAATTAGAGAGATGTGGTCCGAGAAAAGCTGTAACGACATGAATTAATAATTCTAGAGAAATGAAGAGTTTCAGAAGAAAGGCGATAGAATCATAGCACACTTTGTAAGCATTACAGAGTCAGATGTTGAAAAATGGGGGAAAAGGATCAATAAGCAAAACAAATAGCAGCAAAAGCTCACTGTGTAGAAAGCAAGGAAAGCGGCAGAGCAGCCGGCAGGCGGGTTCGAGCAGGGGAAGAGCAGGGACGCTCGCTCTGCTACGCCGTGCTGCCTGAACACGACTCTGTAACCTAGGGACCCGTATTCCCGATAAAAATCAAAGTTAAACAAATCTTACAAATTACTTCATTTTCCGTCCACCGTGTGGGCCTAGGGGCTCTAATCTGGAGGCATTACCACGTGACGCCGAAGAGTAAATGGCAAGGCTGGGCGGAGTAATGGAGGAAGGAACAGGGAGAGCGAGCCCGGCAGGGGGCGCCATACTCACCATCTCTCTGGCTATTTCCAGCGCCTCCTGCAGGCCGTAGAGCCGGCCGCAGACCAGGTAGATTCCATTGGCCCAGAGAATACAACCCTCATGGACCCAAAATTCATTGCTGTCAAGAGGTAGTTCAGGGATTTGTAACTCCAGCTCGGGGCCACCTTCTGAAGTGGTGGGCACGGAGGGCTTTGAGTCCAAAGCAGTCTTTTCACTGCTGCCCTCGGCGGTGGCTTTCTTACAAGGGAGCCCCCGGGACAGGGCCCGAGGGCCGCCGCCGCAGTCTTCCGAGCGGTGTCGCCGCTTAAACCTGGGGTGGGCGGCCAGGCTCCTCTGCTCCTTCTGAAGCTGCTCCTCCTCCTCCTCAGTGTCCGTCTTGCAGCCGTTCGAAGCGCTTTTGTGCCGTACCTTCACTTTGCTCTGCATCTCCGTGGCCCGCTTGGCAGGCGGGTTCTTCGGGAGAGTGGCTGCATAATCTTGCGGATAAAAGGGTCCAAAGAGGTCGCCCATGTTCCGGTAACTGGCCCACTTGCCACACAGACAGCAAACCAGGTGCCCCATAACAGAAGACTCGGTCACAACGGGGCCCTGCAGCACGAAGGACGAAGCTGGGAGCGCCTTGCTTTCAGTGCTGCTGGGTGGTGGGGTCAGAGACCTCTGCCCCTTCCGGCCCCTCACCAATTTGGTCTGTTCTTCCTCTTCGGCATTGATGATTGTACAAACGGCTCCAAGTTCACACTTATTTACTACATGGATATAAGGGAAAAAAGACTTGTTCTTGGCATCGGTTTTATCCAGTGGCTGGGTGGCATACTTCAGTTTGATCTCCGGTTCTTGGGGCTCCACGATGGGGACTGCTTGTTTGGTTTTCCGCTTCCTCGGCTGTGCCCCAGGCTTCCTTCTCTCCCGCCTCTGCCTCTGCTTTTTTGGCTTTGGCTCTCCATCTGCGGAAGCTTCTGGTATCTGGGGGGGCTGCGGGGGTGGAGGCGGTGGTTGCTGCTTCTTTTGCTTGTTCACGCTACCAATGGGCCGCCCCTTCTTCTTTCCTGAGGGGAAGTACCCCTTCGGGGGGAAACCCTCTTGTTTGGGGGAAATTGTCACTGTGTCGTTCTCCTTCTCTTCAGCCTTGGGGTTTGCCTCAGGGGCCGACACGCCCGCGGGAGGTACATTCTTTGAGTCAGGAAAGATTAAAGGTGCAGTCCCACCAAGGGAACCATCTGGTCTCCCTTGGTTACTCCCAGGCTTCTGTGAGGTCACGGATGTCATGGTGCCAGGGGGGTCCTTTCCAGCAGTGACCGTGTCGGGGTGTGTCTCAGTCTTCACTCTGTCATCCCCACTGCCACGCCACTCCTCTGCAGACCTCGGCAGGGGCTTTTCAATGTTCAACTCCTGGCTTGTGGGACACACTACGTCAGACACCAGCTCACCTTTTCTCTTCTCCATCTCGGCATCCTGAACAGCAACGCTCCCGCCTTCGGGAGGGCCGCTCTTCAAAGACAGTATGTCATCGAGAGTGACCGTGTCTCCCCCAGCCTCTGCGCTGTTCGAGGATGCACTCCTCCTAATATTGGGGGACGTGATCTTCTGAACTATAGCTTCCAATTTCAACCCCCGGCCTTTCCGGGGGGGCAGTATTTTGGTCTTAGCAGGACTTGTGAGGGTAACAGCGGGGCAGTTTCTACTATCTGGACTTGGAAGGTCCTTGGCGGATTCTCTCTTAGGGACAGATTTGACATCCTGACTGTGAGACAGATGCCCATAGGAATTGAATGCTCTATCGGCGCCTTCTTTTGGTGGGTGAAGGAGGCGCCCTTTATCTTCGGTGTTACTGTTCTTCACATCTTGTGACTGCCTCTTGCTGGGAATGGGAGAGATAAAGGAACGCACACGCCTCCGCATGATTAAGGGGTTTTGAGACGAATGATCCTCTTGGCCTGGAAGCCTGAGCATAACATTACTAGGTTTGGATGACTGTGGCGTGTCGGCGAGCCCATGTCCGTCAGCCTCGTGGGGCGGCCCATACCTCTTCTGATTGGACATTCCCGGAGGACCGCTGCTTTTGGCTGGAGAAGTCTGCCGAGAAAGATCCCAACAAGATTCTTGTTGCAACTTCTGGGAGCCATGCTTCAATTCAATGCCTTTGTTAGACAGACCATCACTAGATATGAGGCAGCGCCCCCCTTCCTGACCGCTGGGGTCATGGTAAGTCCCCATCGGTGGGCCATACATCATACCATCTTTGTCATTTTTCAGGGGGCTCCGCACTCTGTCAAGAAACTGCTGCTGCCTTGGGCTCTTCCGTGGCCCCTCCTGCCTGTGCTGGGCTGCGGCGATCACTCCCTGAGCAGAACTGCTGCTCCAGTCTTTATATTCCTCTTGTTGCTGTTGGTACATCTGTCTCTTGTAATGGAGCTGAGAGTTCAAGCCTGCACTGGGGTCCCCATAAGCATGAGCCCGAGTGTTGGTGTGGTAAGCAGAGGCCAGGCTCTCCGAGTTGGGAGAGAAGGGAGCGTGTAAAGAACTCCGGTTGGCCCTCTCTGAATAGGTCATGTGCGGGTTCATGTGATGAGGGTCTCCGCCTGGGCCTCTGCTCCTCCCAGGAGACATCTTCAGTTTTTCTGAGAAGTCATGATACTGCGAAGGGGACCGACCCCTCATACCCTCCCGACCACCGACTCTGCCAGGGACCCGCCGCATTGGCGTGGGTCTGCTGTCTTGGGGGCCATAGTCTGAGACGGAATCGTGGGCTGCCCCAGGGCTGGCGTTGCCTCGGTAAGACTCGTGCTTGATGCTAGCAGGATGGCAGTGGTCTCCGGATTTCTTGTTGTTGAAACTAGCTTGAGATTTGGATTGTTCAAAGTCTTCCTCTTTTATCTGCCCGCTCTGGGATTTCAGCTTTGTTTCCATGGATACCAACCCACCTGGAAGAATGACCGACTGACTTAAACTTGGATTGAGCCGTTCACTCCTCCCAAGTCTGGTGTCGGCACCCATGTGTCCCAGTGAGTGAGCCCCCGGGTCCCTGACAATCTGTCTTAGTGGAGAAATATCACAGATCACTGATCTTCTTTCAGAGAGGGAACCCCCGGGCTCATGGGCCGATGACTGAGGCTCTATTTCAAACTTTCTGGGAATCGGATAGTCAGCCAAATTGATCTGTTTCATTTCGGGAGCCGTGCCACTTGACTTCCTCTCCCAAGGGCCCCAGTGTGGGTTTTCTAATAGGGACCCGATGCTTTTGTTCAAAAGGCCCCTGCTAGCTAACTCATTGGTTTGACTGACCAAGACATTAGGCCTCGTGGCTCCTTCCAGGCCACCAGCCATGCCCTGATGCTCCTGAGTACTCCTAGAATATCTCCTGTCAGGGTGGTGGTGGTAACCCTGAAGCACTTCCTGCAGGAGGCTGGGGAACTTCTCGTTTCTCCCCTTTCGCTCCCCGTGGCCAGAGAAATCCCCCTTATCTTGGCCTGTAGGGTACTGAGGAAAGCTACTGACATTTCTCGGCACGGCTGACCCGAGACTATCTCTGTAACTATAGCGCAGGCTTCCAGGGGATTTGCTGGGCTCGCTCCTGCCTATAAAGCCCGAGCCCATCGCAGAGTGCCCGCCCTGGCCGTTTCCCTCTCCATTGTGGTTGGAGTTATTATCTACATTCTTATTTCCTTTGCTCCCTCCCCCGGGGGGCTCTGGCTGTGGGACTGACGGGTGACTGGTTTCCTTTGCCCCTCCAGTGCTGGGGGGCCTCTGAGCGGCTGTGGGATCATCCTCTTGTGAGCCTTTATCTTGCCCACCAGGCTTTTCTACCCGACCTGTCATGGCTTCCCGGGAGACAATCACCCCAACGGTCTTCTCATTGACTTTGGGGTTGCCCTCGGACGACAGCGGTGTGTCCTTAGCACCGGGCGAGGCAGCCTCTTCTCTGGCCGCGGGACTGGCGTTGAGTCTGGGGGCTTCGTTCTGAGTGCCTTGTGCCGGGGAGGAGCCAGCTTTCTCGGAGGCCCCGCCCTTGTACGTGGTGTCAGAGCTGGTGCTCTGGCCACTTAACTGCCTCACACGCTCGCCTGGGTCCTCGGAGCTGCTGGAGCAGCCTCCGTCCAGCGACTCGGCCATGGGGGACTTCAGTTGTTCTTCAGGCTGTGAGGAGCCTTCGGAGTTTGTGCAGCTGTCTGCTTTCTTAGAAGAGGAGGAGGGCCTCTTGGAGGTCTTCTTCTGAGGGGTCAGGGCATCGGAGAGTAGCATGTGCTGCACGGTATTCGGAAGATTGGCCACTTGAGTACTCAGGGCACTCAAACTACTCAGCCCAGGATCCGTCAGTCGCTTTTCCGGCACTCCTTCTAGTCCAAACCCTTTGAAGCCCGCAGCATGAGAATTAGGACTGGGCATCATTGAGGGGGTCGGGCTGAGCTGGGGCATCAACTGCAAAATTCTGTTCCTAGAACCCATGGGCACGCTGCCTTGCCCACACTGGAGGTTCTCCCCACCCTGCATCAGAGGAGACGGGGTGGAGCTACAGCTTGGAGACTGAACCACAGAGGCCGCTGGGGAAGGGTTCGAGATGGGGCTGAAGTTCTGGTGGAACTGCATGGGGGACCTCACAGGAACCTCAGGCTGGCTGTACTGTCCCACCTGGGCCTGCAGGGGCAGCTTGGTGGCAGCGTTCGCGTACTGCATCACATGCTGGGGGGGGTGCTGGGGCGGCTGCTGCGCCGGCTGCGGCCCCTGCTGCGGCCCCTGCTGCGTCCCTGGCGGCATCTTCGCCTGCTCGAAGCTTTTCATAGACTGAGGCTGATAGCTGTAATTGGACTGTGTTCCATAGGCCTGGGCGTTAGAACCCACGCCGTGGCCCTCGTACTGGGAGCCGGCATTCACGCTGTAACTGCCGTCGTAGCTCTGGCCAGACTGGCTGAAACGCTGCGGGGAAGGGAAGGAGGAGGAGGCGGCGGCAGCGGAGGACTGGTAGTGTTGGCCGAACTGACCCACGCGCAGCTGGTAGCCGGCAGCGGAGGACGGCAGCGTTGAGGGCCGCGGCATCGGCTGCAGATGGGACGACCCAGATGCCGGCTGGCCGGTGGCTTGAGGCAGAGGCTGATGGGACTGGTAAAGCTGCTGTCTCAACTGCTGTACCTGCTGCTGCTGCTGGCTGGAAGCCTGCTGCGGGTACTGAGCACTGCTCCCTGGAGAGAAAGGGCCTGTGTAATCCTGCTGGTAATGAGACACACCACCAAGGGCAGAGTGCTGTGCCTGAAACTGGCCCACGTGGCCCTCGCTCCCGTACTGATTGCCAAAGCTGCTCCCCTGGGGGGGTCCGTAGCTCTGCACGGGCCCCGAAGGCCTTCGCTGAGGCGGCTGCGGGGTTCCTGTCGTCACGGGGTCTTTGCTGCCTGCCATGTAGTAAAAGTCTCCGGCCTCTTTCCTGAATCCCTGGTAGCCCTGATGGCCGGAGGTCTCGCTAGCCATCGCTGCTGCAGCCGCTGTTCCCCGTCGCCCACCACCACTGCTGCTGCTGCCGCCGCCGCCGCCGCCTGTGCCCCCAAAATTCTGGAACATCTGGGCCTGACGCGGGCTGAACTCCTCTATCCGGGATGAGCCGTGTACCTCCTGTGGGTAGCTCTGCTGGTCTCCGTGGTAACTGCTCTGCTCCCGGAAGGACTGCATACTGTTCAGCAGCACGGCAGCAGGCCAACAGCCCTCCTGGAAATGGAAGAGGAGAGAGAACAATATCAGACACACATCTCCTCCGCACCAAGAAACTCAAGCCTGGGTGATGGAGGGGATACGATAATTCAGATGCCCAGATGAAGGGAACTGGTTTGAATTTCACCTTTTATTTCTTATCCCATCCATTTCTGAAAATGCCAATAAGCAGAGAAATGGCCTCAGGGGTGAGGCAGAAGTCTATGTAAGTATGAAAAGAAACATTCTGGGTAAATACAAATTTGGTACAGAAAATAAAAACAAAAACAACAAAAAACCCACCTCATTATTAAATTCATAAATGAGCCCCCAACATTCAACTGGGTGAAAATATGGGGCTGTGCTATTACTGTTAATTAAAAAAAAAAAAAGCAATTTTTAAGTCAGTCTTCCAGTTATGCTGGGGAGGGTGAGAAAAAACACTTTATCTATTTGCTTTCCTGTATTAGCCCGATCGCCGGACTGAGGTCTCAAATAATGATGAGCGCCAGGCAGCCCCTCTACTGGCTGTCCCTGCCCTCCCCAACTTTGAGAAACAGAACTGGCCCGAGAACAGAAATCAGTCTCTTGTGTCCAAATACACGTTAGTGCAGGTTTCCTGTAATTACCAACTACCTGTGATGACTGGCGACCCCAGGACACTCAACTCCTCTCATTATATGGATTCCTTATTGCTGCAGCAATCTGCACAGACCCAGGCTTAATCTCTTTCTTGACAGGCAGTTGTGTGCAAGGCATTCCTCCCTTCAACCATCTATCGTTAACTCCCAGGGACAAAAGACTAGGCAGCATAAGCCAAAGCAGCAGTGACCATTCTTCCAGATTCTTTCTGGAGCTCTGCAAGAAGTTCCAGCACCTCTAACACCCACATCATGTTTTATTTGCCAATCTAATATTCACAGAGTTATTACTGGCCATTACTGTGAAAGAGGGAATTGAAATGGTCACTCTGGAGGACAGTACAAGATATAGAGGAAAATAAAAATTCATCAAGCTCGGACCTAGACTCATCCCAAAATCATCTGATTGGGTCAACACCTTGCATTACCTTCACTTATGTAATCAGCATGTAATGTACCACTCCTCTTAGATAATTAATCAAGAGATAATTTCATTTTGCCTTTTGCCTGGGCCTATCTCCTTCTCAGAGTCAGCTGAGTAAGACAAGGCCAAACTGCTCCAAAAGTCTTTCAAATCAATTATTTAAAAAAGAAGTTGCAAGAGGTGCCTGTGTGGCTCAGTCAGTTAAGTGTCCAGCTCTTGGTTTCGGCCCAGGTCATAATATGAGGGTTATGAGATCGAGCCCCATGTTGGGCTCCAAGCTGGGCGTAGAGCCTGCTTAAGATTCTCTTTCCCCCTCACGCCCTGCCCCCCCAAAAAAGTTGTGAAATACCTATGGGTTAGGGTAAGTTAGGACAAAGTTTTCCTACAATGGCTTACTAAGCTAGTTTCTTAGTTCCTGCTCAGGAACTAGTAGACAATAAAGTTGCTGGCAGGAAAGTCAGTGATCCTTTTAAAAGGTAAGTTGGATTCCTTGTCCCCAAGCCCAGTGGGAGATCCCCATCTCATTCAAGTGAAGCTGTTCTGGGGGTCCCTATCTCCACCCCATTACCTCCCTGACCTCCTCTCCCGCGGCCCACTGCCCTAGTCCTGCTGTGTCCTGCTCCCGTGACCACCAGAGGCATTTCTACAGAGGAATTTTGCTCTAGCCTCCGATGTGCTTCTCCTGTAGCAGCATGGCTTGCCCCTCTTACTTCCTTCCAGTCCCTGGGCAAATGTCAACTGACTGGTAAGGCCTCCTCTGGCCATCCTATTCAGAACAGCTAACTCCACCCCTGAGGCTGGGCTTTTCCCCGACAGACACAGAAACACTACTTGTATACTATCTGTCTCTCCCCCCACTAGAATGCCAACTTCCTAAAGGCCAGAGACTGTGCCTTGCTGTAATCCTCACGTCATTAAATGGTAAAGAGCACACAGCAGGCATTCTGTGAACCAGCAAATGGTCTAAGAACTAGGCTTTAGAGAACTAGGCTAGAACATACCTACTCAGAGGTGGTGGTGTGGCGGGGAGATGAGAGAGTTGCAGGAAGAGAAAATAGAACATGATCGATCTAAAAGCAGAGCTGGGGGATGCTGAACACCCTGCCTGAAAAATCCTCCAGGCCCAGTTCCAAGGGAAAAAACCCAACTTGAGTCTACATGAGAGCCCTAAAGAGGCTTTGGAGAGTAAACGTGGGTCATGGCTGAAGATGGTCAGTAACTCCAAACTCAGAAAGCTGCCCCACTTCTTCCTGAAATATCTTAAGTCTAAAATAGCTAGATGAGAGTCTACTACTTTGATATTAAGTTTGATTATATAATCACATGACCCAAAGTCATCTTTAAACATTCAAGTACAAACAATCTCAGAATCTAAAGGAAACCGCTTCTCATCATCTTCAAAATGCCGCTGCAACAGACTGCTCTTTTCTGTGTTCCAGTGAATCTGCCGGGCAACAGACCACAGCTTACCGCAGAGCCCGGGACAGGAGCCACCCTTCACACGCACTGTCACTGGCCCTCACGGCACGGACATCCTCATTTTACAGATGATGAGACTGAAGCACAGAGCTCCCAAGGCTCCTGAGCAGCAGGCCCCCTCAGGCCACGTTCCTAGTGCTGCACTACCCGGAGGACCCAGGATGCAGTCAGCGACAGCTGCCGCCTGTCCTGCCAGAGGTCAGCCATGAAAGTGGGTGGCCACCAGCAAGACTTGTCAGCATGTCCCTTCTCTGCCCCCGTCTCACCAGGACCTCCCCCATTATACATCCCACACTGCCGAAAACCTTGTGTCAGCACAGGTGTCTCTCCTGTTTGCGGTGTGCCTCTCTCTTGGCTCTCATGGCCAGTGGCCTTCTCTGCATGATAGAAAGCAGCTGAGATGGGTTACAGTGGACAAAAAGACTACATCTGGAAGTTTAACGAAAACCTTTCTCAAGAGATAACCTCTCCACAAATAAATATTTTACGTTTAATTAATCCTTCCGTAAATAAAATCAGGTTTCTGAAACTCTGTGTACATAAACAATGTTGTCACTTGCTCCAAATTTTTTCTTAGCAGGAGCTTCTAAGAGCTAAAGACCAGTTTAACACCAGCCAGTCCCACCGCATGCTGCCTGGTCCCTGAGAAAACCCTATCTCCACAGGGGCACAGATTTGGGCACGATTCCTCAGAGGTCCATTCCCAGCCCTTCTCTGGAGACTCCCTGTCCTGTAGAATGCCCTTTCTCCCTATTGTTATAGTTCTGGTTTACGGACAAGACGAAAAAGAAAAAATTCCCAGCCAAATACTTCCCGCAGGGTACAGGTCACACTAAAAATTCTTAGTATACATGAAGGATCCGGTCACGAGAAAGTGAATACAAGTTCGTCTGTTTTAGGAGTTCCAAGCAAAGCAATTAGGAAAACCAAGTATACAAGTAATTGAAAACGTCAGCCCCGAGTATCTGTAATTTTAGTATTAGCATTATAAAATAAGCTACTAACAGAGATCATTCCAATACTATCCTATCGTTTTAAAAAAGCAAACATAATCAGCATTGTGATTAGTAATGACAAATGCCTGAATTTCCTTGTTTGAATGAATACAGATGTGGTTAAAGAAAACCTGACACCCCAAAGGAAGTCACCCATGAGGAACTTGTATATGCACTCTGAAAAGAGGTTTGCCCATGCACCTCCCTCCCCAACTCTCCCTTTCCCTGACTTCCCCTTTTGATTTTCTGTTTTCCTAGCTTTCTGAATGGTTTCAGAGGGCTGTGGAGTTGACTAGCAAGGTCCCCAACTTACTGCCTTTGTGTTCACAGCCTAGAGTTCACACACCGACCTCGTGGCAACCACAGCTTCTGCCTGTGGCCTGCTCTCCATCCCGTCACCGGGCCCACGACCTCGCCGTCTTACAGAAGACAACAGTGGCTCTCGTCCTCCTTCCTTCACATGCCCAACACCATCCCACTCCCCAGTCCACTCTTCTCTACAAGTTCTCCAAACTGTCCTCAACACAGGTTCCTCCAAGATCTTTTTAAGCACCTGTTTCCTCTTTCTTAACCACTGTTTTTCTGCTCCTTCTCCTTCCTTGCCTTGAAAAAATGCTTCACTTCTCAAGATAAAAACATGCCCTACACTTCTAGTGATGGCCTCTGCCTGGTGGATTATTGTTTGTCCTCCAGCCTCCCTGCTCACCCATCTCCACGCTGCTCTATGTCCCGGGAGGGGGCACAGTAGGGACCCTAAGAGGCTCCAGTGCCCCTGGCTTCTGGCCCCATCTGGCTGGGAAGAGGCAGGAAGAGTGGGGAGGAAGGATTTGCTGTCTGAGCTCCAACCCTGCAGTCACTGAGGCTGGCGGAGACGGTCCGCCAATGGCCGCGCTGGCAGCCCTGACAGCCACTGTCCCCAGGCCTCAGGAACTGCTTCCTCCTCTTGCCTTCCAGGCCTGGGGGAGTAGCAACTGCTGCTGCTGGTGCAGGAGACTCTATTTTCTCCACCGGTGCCCCCACCCCTGCTCACCCTTTGTAAACAGTCCCAACTCTGCACTGCGGTTAGCTTGGCGTCCTGATGACCCTCCTTCTAAGTCCTCTTCTGCAGAGCAGAAGCTGGGAGCTACTTTCCATAACCCCCTTTCCAGCACGGATGCAAAGAGAAGCACAAGAGAGATTTGGAAATCAGAAGGAAAAGGAGAGCCTGGTAGCCCCGGAGGTGGCTGTGCCAGCAGACGCAGATGCCTGGCAGCTTCCCCGGGAGCTCCTGAGAACCACTCCCCGCGGTACCGCAGCCCGAGATGGTCGGGCACAGCTTCCCTGACCTTCACCCTGTTCTTCCAACAGTGGGATAAACCCTTAATTCCTCCATCAAAACCCTTCACACCTGGAACAGAAAGCTTTCCTTCTCCTGAATGATCCAATTAAATGCTCCTCAAATTATCCAGTGTGAGTGTGCCATCTGTTTCCTACAGGACCCTGACTAATATAGTTCTTCTCTTATTCCTAGGATTTCAGAGTAGGATATTATCACTTGGGGAGTGAGAGACTTCTATTTCATGCAATATGGCATACCAGAGGGACTATGAAACAAAACACCTAGAAATGTCAGAAAAAATGCACACAGCCAAGCTGCAAATAAAAAATGTCCAGGGTTCAAAATCGGGTGGGATACTGAAAACAGAGTGGCAAAGAGGTGCTGGGCTCTGGCCGCCAGGGACGAGATGGGGTGGGGTCTGTGGCACTTACCAACCACATGGCCGTGGTTCTAGTGCCCACGCGGGGCCAGAAGACAAGGCCCCTGGCCCTCTTTAGGTAGTAGTTGGGGGACAGAACAGTCACTTGTGGCTAGAATAACTTCTATAAAGATGACAAAATATAT
Organism: Callorhinus ursinus; assembly: GCF_003265705.2. Lineage (NCBI taxonomy): Eukaryota > Metazoa > Chordata > Mammalia > Carnivora > Otariidae > Callorhinus > Callorhinus ursinus. Next base: position 6,449,343 of record NW_027397110.1, on the reverse strand, counting down.
TTATTCTTAGGCCATCACCAACTCATTTTCAGTGTCAAAAATGTTCTTTCCTCAACTGACCCAACTTCCCATCCTCCAGGAAAACCACTCAGCTCTCCGCTGTCCTGAGGAAGAAGCTTTAGAATAACCCCAAACTCATCTCCTCCTGTAATCCTTTATCTTTAAGATGTCACCTAATCCTGCTACTTCTCCACTTCCTGCATTTGCCCTTTACCTCTCCAGCCTTGTCACTGCAGCTTTCAACTTTCTTGGGGAGAATAACAGCTCCACAAGCTCTCTTTCCCAGCACCAATCACCTGGAACAGTTTTTCTTCACCCAAGTCTTGACAGTGTTCCCCTCCCCACATGCCCTGAAGCCCTTTGGCATCTTCTCAACCCAATTTCTGCTCCTTTCCACCGGCTCAAACCGCTCAGTCCCCTCCGGGCCACCTTCCGTTCTCACCACAAAGCCTTCTCTGACGCATCCCTAGGTCCAAAAATTCCTTCCCACTTTGTCAGTCACCTGGCTCTCAGAACCTTAAGAGCTCCAGAAATGTGATCTTCTCTACAACTCTTCCTTAAAGACAAAGAATTCACTGGCTTTTCTCTGCTTAGTGAAAACAAACGTAGTAAAGTACATTTGCCTTTAATCACTACCTAAGGTATGTGCTACTGATGTAATAACAGACCCCATTTATTCTACATGTCACGCACTGTGTGGTTTTACGTATATTTCAACTTATCAGAGATGAGGAAACAAAAAAGATAAATTATATAATTTGCCAAAAGTCACTCTTCTAGGATAAACTGGAGCTGATACACTATAACTCAATTCTAAAGCTCATATTCTTTCTTTTACTGCACCACAAATTCAGCAAGGAGCACCCAAATCCAGGTTTTTAAAAATCCTGACAAACACTCGTGAATCTGATTTATAATATCCACAGCTCTCTCCTGTTTACTGCATGTCTAATACAAGCCACTGTGCCAGGCACTTTACATACATGTTAATGTAGTTCATCCTTGCCATGCACTAGGAAGCGTTACTGCTCCTTTCTGTAAACTGAGGCTCAGAGATGATAACAAGCAAAACATTCATAGTAAATGGAGAGGTGAGATATGGAATGCCTACCCCCAAAACCCTGTCTGTACTTCTGGCAGAAGCCTGTCTTGAACCATCAGCAAGACACTCAGAAATTGGGAAGCATTTTAAAAAGAAATCTTGAAATTTGCTAGAATTGAGCTCACTGTTTATACCTGGATATATCCATGTTATTTGTTTTACGTATGTGCAAACGTGGGATCTTCCTAAGTAGATCAATCAGGCACAAAGACTTGCCCAGTGACTTGATATTTCAAATTCTATATCCTGTTTGCAGAGTTGCAGAGTCTAGATTTTTCTCAGTGACTGACAGATCTCAGTACAATTAGGCCTTTAGAATAAGATGAGGTGTTGACAGGACTTGCTGACTGGCTCCCTGGCTGAGAAGCCCAGGAAGCAACTTAAGGAACCAACTCAGAATTTGCAAGTCTGTTAGTTATCCAGAGAAAAAGAAATCCACCAGCGTGCTATAGATCAAAAAAGTTTGCTCCCTGAGGGTCCAAACCTGTATTATATTAATCATGTAAGACAAAAAAAATCCTTCAACCATGATCAAATTAAGGCCAGCAAAAACTAGACGCACAAGTTTATAGCTATTAATTTTTCCAAGAAAAAATTAAGAGATGATACCCCATCTGCTGAGGTTAGGATGAAGCTGGTACAAACAATAACAAAAGCAGTATAAGTTACTACAACTTTTTAAAAAAGCAATTTGATAATAAAAATATTAGTATTTTTGACCTAGTACTTCTAATTACAAGATTTTTATCCTAGGGAAATCTCAAAACAAACAAAAATCAAAGTACCAACCTATTAACTCCAGTGATGTTTGTAAGAAGAAAAGAGGCAGGGGGAGAGTGAAGAGAAAAACCCTGCTCTCCAGGCTCCCACCCTGCAGTCACTGAGGCTGGCTGAGACGGTCCACCCATAGCCACAACTCCTTTGGGCAACCTAAATTGTGGCAACAACCTAATTCTTTATCATTTGAAAATTACTAAGCAAAGTACGGTAAATCCACTTAACAAACTAGTACATACTAATTAAAAATAACTGTGCAGATGCTAGCACCATGGGAAACGCTTGTTATGTCTACAGTCCAACGAAGAAGAGCATACCTCGGAAATATTGCGGTTTGGATTCCGATAAAGCAAGTCAAGTGAATGTCTTTCCCAGTGTGTGTAAAACTGATGTTTATACTATACTGTAGTCTGAAGTGTGCAACAGCATTATGTCTAAAAAAAAAAAACCAAAAACATAAACAAAAAAACCACAACATCTAGGAGCACTTAGGTGGTGCAGTCGGTTAAGCATCCGACTCTTGGTTTCGGCTAAGGTCACGATCTCAGGGTTGTGAGATGGAGCCCTGTGTCGGGCTCCGTGCTCAGTGTGGAGTGTGCTTCTCTCCTTTTCCCTCTCCCTCTCCCTCTGCCCCTGCCTCGGGGCTCTTGCCCGCTCTCAAATAAATAAATCTTTAAAAAAATAAAAATTAAACAATGTACGTACCCTTAATAAAAAATACTTTGTTAAAAAATGCTAACTATCCTCTGAACTTTCAGCAAGTCATAATCTTGATCACAGATCACCATAACAAATGTAATAATAATAATGTAAATGTATGAAATACTCCAGGAATTAACAAGACGTGACACTGAGACACACCATGAAGCAAACACTGTTGGAAAAACGGCACTGATTAACATGCTTGCTGCAGGGTTGCCACAAACCTTCAGTTTGTAAAAACAAACAAACAAACAAACAAAAAACCCCACAGTATCTGCAAAGTGCAATAAAATGAAGTGCAATAAAGGTATGCCTGTAAACGAGTACCTGTATTATGGTCACAGTGCTCTAGAAATCAGACATTCATTTGGTCCACAGCCAAAGAGAACAGTATGAAAATTAAAACCTTGTGACTATTCAGGGCGGCAGAACTGTGGTTTGCATTTTCTTCCTTTTCATTTCTACTTACATTAATGTCTGTGTAGAAAATAATCACTTTAAAATTTAATTAACCTCATTTAAAAAATTTACCCCTCAGACTACTTCAAAAATATCTTTGCTCTATTTGTTCTTACTGACAGTAAAGCCCCACCCTGGCCATGGGGGGGTAAGGCACAGGAGAGCCCACAAGTCCACAGCAGGTTGGAGAGAGAGGCACTTGCCAGGCAGAATCTCTGCTCCAGGAAACCTGGCGCCAACACCACACATGCACCTCAGACGCTGTGGTGCCCAAGCAAGTGCACATGCAAAAATAACCAGCTCTGAGCTATTTTTCAGAATCAGGCCTAAAAACAGCTGAATTCCACTCCACAGTGGGCAGGCCTATTTTTAGACACAATCTCAAACAGCCACGAGGTTGTAGCATCCTATCAACTGTATGCTTCTGTAACTGTACAGAAATGCCATCAATTTGTTCCTGGCGAGGCCAAAAGAGGCTGCGTCCCTTCCCCACTTGACGGCTACTGGTCTTCTTCACAGGGGCATCCCAAGATCAATTTAGTTGACCACATCTGTGGGCACGATGGCCAACAGTTTTTGGAAAGGGGGCAGGAGCAGGGTGAAGGGCTGGCTGGGGTTCCCTGTGGATTTCGCCTGTTGAGCCTGAGGGCTTTTAAAGATGTTACTAAATCCCCCCCCATTTAAAGATTGTACCAGTACATAATTTCTAAATCTTCCCAGACAAAAGGGTCACAGAAAGCAATTAGTGTTGCTACTCAGAGGCAAAAAGTGTTTCATTTTATAATAGCAACAAAATTAAAAAGATACAAGTGGGCTAATCCAAAGGAGAAATGGGCAAAAGCTAGATGATGAAAATTACAAGCTTTCCTGAAGGACCCAAAAGGAGAGCTGGAAACAAAATTAAAGACAAACAAACCAGAACACACAATGTATCTAAACAAAAAAGACCCATTTTATAGAGGTCACGTCTCCAGATCAGTTAATAAAACTAAGAGTTCCAGTCAAAATCTCAACAGTATATTAAAAAACAATTTTGAAATAATTTCAAATGTACAGAAAAGTACAAGAATAGTACAAGTGCTCACACGCTCCCTTCAACAAGATTCCCCAACTGATGTTTTGTATCATTTGCTCTACTACCTATGCATACTCATTACCATATATCCCACCCACACCCACACCCATCAGCTTTTTCCTGACCTGAGAGCAGGCTGAAGACGTAAAGCCCTATCAACCCTAAATATTCGAGTATGCATATTTTCAAAAACGAGGACACTCTTGTATGTAACCAGCACACAACCCTCCATATCAGGAAATCAACACCACCAATCTAATCTACAGATTCCATTCAAATCTGGTAAAACTGTCCAAACAATATTTCTTTTTTCTTTCTGATCCAGGATCCCATCCAGGAACACAAGTTGTCATGTCTCAGTTATGTCCTGTTGACCTGGAATGGTTCCTCAGTGTTTTCCTGACTTCCACGTCCCTTGCACTCCATAGGACGGTCCTCAACCAGTATGTCTAGACCCAGCTGTCATGTTCTCAGCAGCAATACCAGCGATACAGGGCTATGCTCTTTCTAGTGCATCCCAGCGGGAGACACACCAGGTGAGCCAACCAGTCACCTGGTCAGAGCCCATCTCTGCCACTACCTTACTCTTTGTAACCCATAAGTATATTGTGGAAGAAATCCTGAGATTATGCCAGCATTCTGTTCTTTGTCAAACATCCACCCTTTATGACACCTACGTGAATCAACCCACCCCTGTGATGGTTGCCAAATGGTGATTCTTTATTCATGATTAGTGGGCATTTCCCTCCTCACCCATTTATTCTTTCATTCATTTGATGCTCAAATTGTCCCAGATCTGACCAGTGAAAACCTCCTCAGACTGGCCCCCGTTCCCTTTGGACTCATTCCATTCTTTGAGCATTCCCTTACTTCCTGGTACAAGATGTCTCAGGCTCATCTTGCGTTTTCCCTGTCCAACCCCTGCAACTAGCCATTTCTCCAAGGACACCAGATTCCTTTTAGAGGAGGAGAATATTGAGAAACAAAGATCTGGGTGCTAGTATTGTTCACTGCTACTGGGATGTCATTGCTTCTTCTAGCTAGAAAATATTATGTACGTACCAGGTACACGAACACCCACATCTACATCTACTTCTATATCTACAGTTTATACGTTAAAGAACCAGGAATTCATCTTGATAACTCCAATTCCAGTCCAACACCCTCAGAGTTCTTTCTAATCTTCCACCTTTTCATGTTTGTAACTCTCTCCTCAGACAGTAAGAAACTTGGCTCCCATTATCCTCAAGATACACTTACATACCTGCTTAATCAATTTACGTTTTTGCTCAATGTAACCAATCTCCCAAGCTCTGCAGCCTCATCCTTCACACCCCTGCACTGTCCCCTCCTCAGTAATGGGGCTTGCCCCTGCCTCTGCATAGCAATGCCCCAACAGGTTTTGATAAATAAATTCTACAGTCCATAAAAGGAAAATGGGCAAAGTTAGTCAAGAAAATGTGGAGAACTGTGAAAAGTCAGGAGATATTTGCCCTACCATGCAACATAACTTTTTCTAAATTATAATTAAAATAAATTAAAGGCTGTTGGGATAACATGCTACCTTTTTGGGAGAAAAAAAATTGTTAGACCTCATCTCACAATATTCATAAAAACAAACCCCAGGTGAATAAAAAAGCTAAATCAATCTCTCCCCCCCCACCACCCCACACACAGAGGCATGGTTGTTTTTGGAAGAAAACACTAATAATCCTAGGGAACCAAGCTGACATTCAGTTTTGGGCTTCTAAATGTCATTCTTCCACTAAATGGAATCAGGGCTTCTTGGAAAAATGGCTGATATTCCAAGGGCAGGCAAAATATGAGGTGTACGCCTAAAATACTTGAGTGTGCCAGAAAGCTGGGACATGCTTTCAGCCTAAAGGAGACATGTCAAACCAGCCTGAGGGGGTAACTTGAGATTTTGTAGAACCAAGCTCTTTTTTCTTTTACTATTTAGATTAACCATGGAATTTTTCCAAATTAGCTCCTGCATCTGTGTGTGTGAATATTGATAAATTTTAGAAACAATAGACATGAAAAAGGCATGGCATTTGGGAGCATGGGTTGAAGTGGAGGAGGAAGGTACTCAGGAGGATGTTAAATCTGGATGATGGGTAGGCAGGCACCATTAGTCTGGGTGTTGTTCTATGTTTGACATATTTTGCAAATAAACAAAATTCTGGTTCCCCACCTAACCAGTTTATAAATGTACCACAGAGTTCATGATCCCTCAAGATCCTTCAGTGTTTCTGACACCAACAGAACTTCCAGCTTCACCTCTCATGACCTCCCTCCGCACACTACTTCCAGTACCACTGGACTTCTCTCCATTTCGCCATGGGTGCTTCAGACCTCCAGATCCTTGCCCAAGCTGCGACCCATGTGTGGAATGCTAATACCCTGCCCACTTCTACTACCTGACTACCCCAGACTCTTCTGTGAAGACCAGCTCACATGTCCATTCCCCAGGTGCTGCCTGTCCCTGGCAGCATGGACTCTGAACCGAGACAGGTCAGACTCAGAACTGGGCTTTGTAGCTCACTGTTAGTGAGAGCTTGAGCAAATCACTCACTTCTTTAAGCCTCAGTTTCCTCAACTGTAGAAAAGAAATGGCCCAGGAGTTTGCCCTTGGTAAGGTGAACGATTCACTGCATTATTCTGCCTAGAGTTCTCCTGATACTGAAGCAAGCTCCATCTTTTCTCTTGTTACTGATAAATTTCAAAACAATAAGTGCAGAAAACAGCTGGAAAGGATACATACCAAAACATTAACTAAGGGAGGGACTTAAAAAAAAAAAAAAGTCTATAGTCATGTGTTATTTAACACTGAAGACTGAAGCTCTGAGGGTGAAGAAGAGTAGGAGGGGACCAGAGTGAGGATTCAAGGTAAACACCTAATAAGGAGAAAAAGAAAAAAGCCTAAGAACGGTCCCTGCTCTCAAAGAGCCCATGTCTAACAGAGAAACATTTACACATACGAATATTCATCATGCGATACACATCTGACCAACTACTACACTCCAGGCACCGTTTCTAGGGTCTGGGGATACAGCTTTAAAGAAGACTCACAAAGCAACCCTCCATGAAAACAGCATTCAAAGAGACAAAACAACGGAACAGACACAGGCAAGCCAGGGACTGGGAGAAGCGGAGAGCAAAATAAGGGAGGCCGAGGGGACACAGAGAAGGATGTAAGGGAAAGGATGGGAAGTGTGGGCAGAGACTTGAACGAGCTCAGGGAGAGATCACGCAAAGACCTGTGGGAAGGTGAGCACGAGGCCAGAGGCAGGAGTGAGCTGGGGAAAAGAATAACCAAGTGGCAAAAGCCAAGTGCAGAGAGAGCAGAGGGAGAGGCAGCCAGAGAAAGGAGGCCGAACACAAGGCCTTGCTACCATGGGGCTACCATGGGGCTTGCTGGAGATGCAGAGGCTCAGGCCGAGGGCCTAGACAATCTGAATCTGCACGTGGCAAGCTCCCCAGTGAGGCACGTGCCCACCATAGCTCAAAAAGTACTGCCGAAGGGCCCTGTAAGCCATGTAAGAATTTCGGATTTTATTAGAAGGCTCTGGAGGGGTTTTGAGCTAGAGAGCGACATACTTTGGTTTCAATTCTCGAATGGCCACTCTGACTGTTCTGTGGAAAACAGACCTCGGGAGGGGCAAGGGCAGAAGCAGGGAGTTAGTTAAGAGGCTATTTTAGTCATCTGGGTAAGAGATGTTGGCCGCATAGCTGAATGTGGTGTGGATGGAGGTGGTGATATGTGGTCAAGTAAAGGACATAGTTTGAAGTTGGAGCCAAAGGAAATTGCTAATGGGTCTGAAAGGGACGTGAGGAACACAACAATGATGACAAACAGCAGCAGCCAACACCAGCGGAGCACCAGCCACGTGCCAGCCACAGTCTACATCCTCTACAGGTGAAAATTCAGTCTTCACAACTGTCCCACCAGCAGGTACAGCCAACAACCCTGCTTTATTAAAATGAAGACCATGAGGCAGAGAGAGCTTTAGGAACTGCCCAAGGCCCCCAAGCTTGTCAGACAGCAGCCTGGGTCTGAGCCCAGGCAGTGGGCTCCGGAGCCTGTACTCCAGCACTGTCCTTGGCAGAGCCACCGGGAACCCAGCCCCGTGCATGGAGCGGGATGAGGCGGGGAGTGGGACAAGTCGAAGGGAAGCAAGCGTGTTCTGCTGGACAGGTTAATTTTCAGATCCCTGGTGGATATCCATCCAAGGGGAGATGTCAGGTACACAGCTGGTGTGTCTGGAGCTCAGGGGAAGGTGGGGATGGGGATATTAATGGTAAGGTCATCAGCACAAAGATAGTATTTAAAGCCAAAGGAGTGGATGAGATCATCCAGAGCAGTTTTTCAAACTGAAGGTTGTGAAATCAATTTAGTGGGTCATGAACAGCACTTAAAAAAAAAAAAATGAAATAGAACAGAATGGAAAATAACAGAGTCCGTGGCCCAGAGTAAGATGAAGAACTGTTTTGTGAAACTCTTGTTTCAGCTGTGCATGTCTATGTGCACTAGCGAGTGCAGGGTGTGTATGCCAGGCTGGCATTTGGTTTGGTCAAAAAAAGGTTTAAGCAACACACTGGTCCAGGTATTCCATATAGGATCGATCTCTGAATCACTCCAGCATTTAGAGGTTGTGAAAGAGGAAAAGCAGCTAAAGAAGGAGAGTTAAGGGAAAAAGCAGCTAGTGGAGGAGAGAGAAAGTCCATGTGGGGTCCCTGGAGCTGAATGAGCGTGACATGATGGACAGGGGTGGGGTGGGGAGGGTCATGCAGGGTGATCCCAAACAGACGTACAGAAGTAATTATGGGATGGGGAGGTAAACACACAGTACTGTGGAACCACAGGGGAAGGTGACCTCTTGAAGGCCTGCTGGCTGAGAACAGAACGAAAGGGAGAGTAGAGAGAAAGATTTAGGATTTTATTTTAGACCCTGAGTTTGAGGGGACAGCAGGCTATCCAGTCTATAATTTCCACAAAATGCAAATACCCAGCTGTTTGATTCTTCTTAATATGTGCCGGGCTCTTTACCAGGCCTGGGAGTACAGGGACGACTAAAACTGTGGGAGAGAAGGAAGACAACTGCAGGACAGTGAGATCAGAGCCACGAGGCAGAGCAGGTACCAGGACCAGCGGGGCCAGTGCAACTTTCCTTTCCAACCATACGGCTCACTACTGGTCAACCCACATCCACCACTCCGACCAGACTGTGCACTCAGTACCTGTACTCCTACCTCTTGACTTGTGCTTTGCTCCTCCCAAACACGTTTCCTAAATCTGAGTCATTCTTCTAGGCCTGGTTTGCATCTGACCTCCTCATGGAAGCCTTCGAGAAATGCTCCAATCTGTGATCTTGCCCTTCCTGAAGAGCAACAGCATTTTTGTCCACACACCATCTCTGGTGCCTGGCTCCTGCCTTGTCCTTACTTCCCTCCTTCATGTGAGTCCCTCATTTCTGTAACTAGGACATGCATGTTGAAGGCATGTGACAAACGTGTCTGACATTGACAAGGCACTCTAATAGCCAAACAAATACTTGCTTCTCCACACTACAAAACTTCCATCCAACTTCCATTTCAGCACTGTTACTGAAACAGGTCCGATCAAGTCATTTCGACCTCTCAAACCATCACTGGCTCTTAATCATTAGTAAACACACATACAGCCTGGTCCTGTCCTCCAGGCATGCCATACAGCCCTTCCTTTCCCTGCCTCCCAAACCCCCAACACCCTAAAGCTGGAATAGTGGCAATCAAAACAAATACAGGTACACCTCATTTCATTACACTTCCCAGATACTGAATTTTCATTTTTTCTTTTTTATACAAAAAAGAAAACTTAAACTGAAGGTTTGTGGCAAGCCAGTGTCAAACAGTATTTGACATTTTTTCAACAGTATTTGACACTTTGTGTCTCTGTGTCACATTTTCAGCAAGTCTCACAATATTTCAAACTTTTCCATCATTATATTTGTTATGGTGATGTATGACCACTGATCTTTGACGTTACTACTGGAATTGTTTTGGGGAGCCACAAACCACGGTCACATAGGACAGCAAACTAAAACTTAATCAATAAATGTGTGTGTTCTGACTGCTCCACCAACCAGCTACTCCTCCTTTCTCTCGCCCCTCTCTTCCTCTCCTCAGGCCTCCCTATTCCTTGAAACATAACAATATTGAAATTAGGCCAATTAGTAACCCTACAATGGCCTTAAGTGTTAAAGTGAAAGGAAGAGTCACACATCTCTCACTTTAAATCAAAAGCTAGAAATGATTAAGCTTAGTGAGGAAGGCATGTCAAGAGCCAAGACGGCCCGAAAAGCTAGGCCTCTTGTGCCAAACAGCCAAGTTGTGCATGCAAAGGAAACGTTCTTGAAGGAAATTAAAAGCGCTACTCCAGTGAACACATGAATGATAAGAAAGTGAAACAGCCTTACTGCTGATATGGGAAAAGTTTTAGCAGTCTGTATAGACGATCAAATCACCCACAACATTCCCTTAAGCCAAAGCCTAATCTAGAGCAAAACTCTCATTCTGCGCAGGCTAAGACAGGTGAGGGAGCCGCAGAAGTCTGAAGCTAGCAGAGGTGGGTTTGTGAGATTTAGGGAAAGAAGCTTTCTTTGTAACATCAAAGTGCAAGGTGAAGCAGCAAGTGGGGATGCAGAAGCTTCAGAAAGTTCTCCAGAAGATCGAGCTAAGATAATGAAGGTGGCTACACTAAACAACAGGTTTTCAATGTAGACCAAACAGCCTTATGTTGGAAGAAGATGCCATCTAGGACTGCCATAGCTAGAGAGGAGAAGTCAATGCCTGGCTTCAAAGTTTCATAGGCCAGGCCGACTCTCGTTAGGAGCTAATGCAGCTGGTGGCTGCTTTAAGTTGAAGCCAGGGCTCATTCGCCATTCTGAAAATCCAAGAACGCTTAAGAATTATGCTAAGTCAGGGGCGCCTGGGTGGCAAAGCTGTTAAGCATCTGCCTTCGGCTCAGGTTATGATCCCAGGATCCTGGGATCAAGCCCCGCATCAGGCTCCCTGATCGGCAGGAAGCCTGCTTCTCTCCCTCTCACACTCTCCCTGCTTGTGTTCCCTCTCTCACTATCTCTGTCAAATAAATAAATAAAATCTTAAAAAAAAAAAAAAAAAAGAATTATGCTAAGTCTACTCTGCCTGTGCTCTATAAATGGAACAAAAAAGCCTGGATGTGACACTTATGTTTACAACATGGTTTGCTGAAAATCTTAAGCTCACTGTTGAGAACTACTGCTCAGAAAAAAAGGATTCCATTCAAAATATCACTGCTCATTGACAGTGTACCTTTGGTCACCCAAGAGCTCTGATGGAGACGTACGATGAAACTAATGTTTTTTACAAATCTACTAAGACAGCATCCATTCCGCATTCATGGATCAAGAGTAATTTCGGGCGCCTGAGTGGCTCAGTTGGTTAAGCGACTGCCTTCGGCTCAGGTCATGATCCTGGAGTCCCGGGATCGAGTCCCGCATCGGGCTCCCTGCTCAGCGGGGAGTCTGCTTCTCCCTCGGACCCTCCCCGCTCTCATGCTCTCTCTCTATCTCATTTTCTCTCTCGAATAAATAAATAAAATCTTTAAAAAAATTTTTAAAAAAGAGTAATTTCAACTTTCAAGTCTTATTATTTAACAAACATGTATCATAAGGCTATACAGCTGCCAGAGACAGTAATTCCTTTGATGGATCTAGGCAAAATAAATGGAAAACCTTCTGGAAAGAATTCACTATTCTAGATGCCATTAAGAACATTCATGATTCATAGGAAGAGGTCAAAATAGCAACATGAACAGGACTTTGGAAGAAGCTGATTCCAACCCATGATCATGGATGACTGAGTGGTTTAAGACTTCAGTGGAGAAATCACTGCAGATGTGGTGGAAACAGCAAGAGAAATACAATCAGAAGTAGGGCCTGAAGACGGAATGGAATTGCTGCAGTCTCACAATCCAACTAATGATGAGCAGATAAAGTGGTTTCTTGAGATGGAATCTACTGGAGAAGATGCTGTGAAGACCACTGAAATGACAACAAAGGATTTAGAATAGGACATCCACGTAGTTGATCAAGCTGTGGCAGGGTTCAAGAGGACTGACTCCAATTGTGAACAAGTTCTACAGTGAGTAAAATGCTATCAAACAGCATCACACGTCACAGAGAAACCAGCTGTGGAGGAAGAGTCCATCAATGTGGCAAACTTTTAGGAAATTGCCACAGCCACCCCAACCTTCAACAACCACCACCCTGATCAGCCAGAAGCCATCCATATGGAGGCAAGACCCTCCACCAGCAAAAAGATTATGGTTGGCTGAGAGCTCAGATGATGGTTAGCATTTTTTAGCAGCAAGTATTTTTTAAATTACCGTAAGGTGTGTACCTTGTTTATTTTTTTAGACATAATGCTACTGTACACTTAACAGACTACAGTACAGTGTGAACATAACTTTCATATGCACTGAGAAACCAATTTGTCTGACTCACTTTATCATGACACTCACTTTATCACGGTGTTCTGGAAGCAAACCTGCAGTAACTCTGAGGGATGTGTGTACAAAACAAAAAGATGCACAGACATGAACATAAGGAGACATTCACCAAACTCTTGATAGCAGCTGTCCCTGGGGTAGGATTGTGGGGGACAGTCACCTTCTAGGAAGTGGTTTAATGAACATATTAACTTTAAAACAAGAAATACCATTTTAAAAAGCAAAGAAATTTGACAATTACAGCTATTTTTATTGAGGGCTTATACTATGTGCCAGGCAAAATATTACAGTCTCTCTCTCTCTCTTTTTTTTTTTAGAGAGAGAAGAGAGAGTGCACACATGCAAGCAGGGTGGAGGGGCAGAGGCAGAGGGAGAGAGGGAGAGAGAGAATCTTAAACAGGCTCCACGCCCAGTGCAGAGCCCGATACAGGGCTCGATCTCGCAACCCTGAGATCATGACCTGAGCCGAAATCAAGAGTCAGCATTTCCTACAGTCTCATTTAATTTTAACAAGTCTGTGATGTAGTTATTAGCCATTGTGCAGATAGGGAAAATGAGGCTCAGAAAGCTTAACTCTCACAAAGTTACAGAGCTGATTAGTGAAGAAGAAATGCTGGGATTTAAGCCCAGGTCTAATAAAGAACATGCTCTTTACCTCTCCTTAGTCATGTTTTGTATACTTTCCAGTGCTCCCTGCATGCACCTTCTGCAGCCTTTCCTTTGTTCTAGCTGGTTCTTCTGCCTGAGTATTATTAGTTTTGCGGACATACCACTTACCTTTAAAGTCTAGTGCAAATCCTACTTTCCCCCTAACTCCTCCCTACAGCACATACCATGGTCAGCATTATCTGAGAGCTATTTACCCTCTATTTCCCCCACAGCTTGGGACTTTGGCTCGCCTACTGCCATGCACACAGCAAGCATACAAATGCTGGGTGAATTAGGCTGACTATATAAATTCTCCTTCTGACAAAAGCAAAGATAACAGACGGAGACCAAAAGTTTTCATCTGTGAGGGAAGTCAATCCTGAGAACAGGTTTCTAATAATCCCTCCCTCGCTCCCCGCTTTGAGCTTCACCTCCAGTTGAAGCATAAGGAGAGGGAGGTTGATCTACACATTAATAAAAACAACATACTATTAAATAACATAAATCAAAAGGTTTTGAAAAGCGTTTTGAAAATTTGGTACCTTTTCCCAAAGGTTCCGACCTTTGAAAGAAAGCACCTTTTTTTAAAAGATTTTATTTATTTATTTATTTGAGAGAGAGCAGTAGTAGAGGCAGGGGAGAGGGGCAGAGGGAGAGGGAGAAGCGGGCTCCCTGCTGGGGGCAGGGGGGGGGCTTGATCCCAGGACGCCTGGATCCTGACCTGAGCCAAAGGCAGATGCTTAACTGCTTAACAGACAGAGCTACCCAGGTGCCCCAAAAGAAAGCACTTTTTAAGTTCAGCACAAAGAAATGCAAAAATATTAAAAGATACCTCACATATACACAGAGACATACGAGCTAGTGAATAATCAGATGTGTTTAAAATGCAAAAAGGTCTTTTAACACCAACTGACCACATCTGAAATTATGAATAGTAGTTGAGTCCAAATGACACATTATAAAGCAAAAAGTACTACCCCAACAATCCTAGAAAGGAAATACAGGATGAGACAGATTTTCAAGTGTCCTTGGCCTGCTTAGGCAAAGCAATGAGAAATGCACTCAACCAAAGCATTAAGACTTGATTTTATTGGAGGTACCAACACCATAGGTCAACCTGTCAAATGAAGCAAAAGGCTGGATTGAGTTCTGTGTGTATAGTCCACTCCAGATAAAAGCCAACGGACCTTTTTACAGTTTATGGGGTCCTCTCCGTATGGCTGGGGAGGCAGGCATGGGAGGAATACTGTCTGAATGATTAATTCTTGTGGAAGAGCACACGAGGAGCTGAGCTGAGCTGACAAACTCCACAATTTGCACTGTTGCCTCAAATTTACCACAATTCCCAAATCCTGAGAAACAGTGTGTTAGTTCTTGTTAAACACATCTATAAATTAAGTATCCTTCTAAAGATCACTAAGCTCTCCACTTAAAAACAGAAAAACAAACAAAAAAACCCACAAAAATTCCACACCTATAAATAGCTCCAAGGATTGTTTCAAACACGTTACAGGACTGTTTCAAACATGTTACAAACTTCAAAACTGCAACTCCCAAACTAAAGAGAGTCACCTCTAAGTTTCCAAGAAGTGGTTTAAGAAATTAGCTAATTAGGGGCGCCTGGGTGGCGTAGTTGGTTAAGCAGCAGACTCTTGGTTTCCGCTCAGGTCATGATCTCAGGGTCCTGAAATAGAGCCCCAAGTCAGGCTCCATGCTCAGCACAGAATCTGCTTGAGACTCTCTCTCCCTCTCCTCTGTGCCCCGCCCCCATGCTCGTACTCTCAAAAATAAATAAATCTTGAGGGACCTGGGTGGCTCAGTCAGTTAAGTGTCTGCCTTTGGCTCAGGTCATCCCTGGGATCGAGCCCCGAATTGGGCTCCCTGCTCAGCAAGGAGCCTGTTTCTCCCTCTCCCTCTGCCCGCTGGTCGTGCGCTCTCTCTCCCTATCTCAAATAAATATTTTTCTTAATTATTTTTTTAAAGATTTTGTTTATTTATTTGACAGAGAGAGCAAGCACAAGCAGGGGGAGTGGCAGGCAGAGGGAGAGGGAGAAGCAGGCTCCTCACTGAGCAGGGAGCCCGATGTTGGACTCAATCCCAGGACTCTGGGATCATGACCTGAGCTGAAGACAGCTGCTTAACCAACTGAGCTACCCAGGCGCCCCAATAAATAAAATCTTTTTAATTAATTAATTCAATCTTTAAAAAGAAATTAGCAAATTAATCTGGGGCTTTAAGAAATAAAAAGATCATTTCAGTACCCTAAGATCTTTGCAAATGGCTTTAGCTCTAGGCTGTATTTCAGGTTTTCATTTCACTTCAAAAAGCGGGGAGATGGGGGGAGCGAGACATAATTGTAACAAGGAGGGTGCCAAGTATACATATAACAAGCGCTGAGAGACAAAAGAAACTACTCCTAGCAACTGTTTACTCTTTCCCAAGAGATCTGAGAAGCAATAGCCATAAAACCCTCCTCGACTGGGGCCTCGTGTGATGGACAGTATTGGCGAGAAGAGCAAGAGCCTGGGCTCCAGTCAGTACACAACCATCCAACCATCTCTCCACTTACAGGACCATGACAGCATGGAGCACTGCTTTCTCACTGACAGTCAAACTAAATGTCTTGAAGAAAGACACCAAGAAAAACATGTTTAAAAAAATCATCTGAAAATATAATTTTATTTCGGCAGGCAAAACGAGCAAAAATACAACTTTATTTTAGCAAGGTACAATTACTTTCCCTATTAAACTTGTTTTCAATAGATTCTCCTGAGTGATGCATTGGAAAAATACTATATTTAGAATCAGGAAACATATTTAAATGCTTACTAGTTCTGGGCACCTGGGTGGCTCAGTTGGTTAAGCGACTGCCTTCGGCTCAGGTCATGATCCTGGAGTCCTGGGATCAAGTCCCACATCGGGCTCCCTGCTCAGCGGGGAGTCTGCTTCTCCCTCTGACCCTCTTCCTCTCGCGCTCTCTATCTCTCATTCTCTCTCTCTCAAATAAATAAAAAAAAAATCTTTAATAAATAAATAAATAAATAAATAAATAAATAAATAAATAAATAAATGCTTACTAGTTTTGCCACTTGTTCTGTGACTTGGGCAAGTTATTTAACCTGCAAGTCCCACTTTACTCATTTGCAAAACTGGCAGTTAGCCCACCTTACTGCCTCACAGAAATGTTCCACAATAAATGTGTAAACTGTTAAGTACCACATAAATTAAAATGATCATTATTAGTCTTACCATTCCCTCTGACTTTCCCAGGTAAATGTCTGAACCAATGAAGAAACAGGTAAAAGATAAGCAACAAGGAAAAAACCTGGAAGAGGCACTAGCTGTCGGTCAATCAAACAAATTAAATACAACGAAACCCTAAAAAAAAAACAAAAAAAAAAACAAAAAACTGCTATGACTGATAGAAAACCACTCTGTGACAGCTAATTCCTATGTCATTCTCTAATTAAGGAAGCTCCCACACCCTGGGATCTACAGTCCATTCATAAAAATCACAGCAGGGTTAAATCCTCACCAGTCCTCCTAATTCACAATCAAAATGCCAACAGAGCACATTCTTACTCCATAGGCAAGAGCCACAGCCACAGGACCAATCCTCACCCCTTCCCACACCAAGAGACAGCGGTCTGACTTTTGGAGACCCACTGGGAGGCAGCTGATCTCTGAAATACAGGAGAGAGTCCCTCTTCCTTCCCTGACCCACTGGCATGAAATGAGCAAACACCAACTTCAGTGATTCTAAAATAAGCCCACAGAGAACAGGTGGCTGATGAGAAGGCATCACTGCTTGCAATCCCAAATTCTGACAATAAAAGCCAAAATGACATAAACATTTTCTGAAAAATCAGATACTGTCAAATTTTCTAGATGGTTATAATAATAGGTAAAATTTATCTAGTGATTATTGTGAGACTGGCAATATCCGAAAAGTTTTCATCGTTAACTAATTTAATCAGTACAGCCACAGGTAAGTACAATTAATATTTCCATTTTTAGACAAGAAAACAAAGGCACAGAACAGTGACTTGATTAAGATCAAACAACTAATAAGTGGTAGAGCTGGGATTCAAAAGTCGAGTAGTTGGCTTGCTCTAGATACGGTTTCTTGAAGAACCCTCCAACAAATACTACATGGGTTACCCAACCAGTCTGGCCGTCTCCTACTCACTCAGCATCACAATGAGATGTAAACAAGACTACAGTGTCACGTCTCTCACCTTATGGTCACTTCTTTCCAGGTGAATGTTAGGATAACATGAGCCCGGGAAAATAAGGTCTCATATTCTGTATCCAAAAACGATGGACTAAATAATGTGACACAAAAACTGGGTAACATATACACATATCTTTTTAAAAGTAACAAAAAATTAACAGGATAGTGAGGACTTACTGGAAAGAACAGTGATCCAAAGAAGTAAGACCTGGGACAACTGCTGATCTGCCAGAGGTGGCTAAAGAGGCCCAGGGACAGGTCTGGCCCTTCCAGGGCCCTGCATAAGGAGATACTCTGCCAGCCGCACCCCCCCCAAATCAGTGGACTGGGGCTCTAAAGGGCAGCATCCTGGGAGTAAGAGTGAAATGGAAGTCAGCCTTCCCATGGATTCAGCTTCAAATCACCTGGTTAGTCCAGAAAATCTAAAACTCTTCACTTGGATTAAAGTGATCCTGGTTTGCTAGTACCCTCAGGCACCTGGAAAAAGCAAATAAAAATCCTCCTTGGAAAAAGACATCTAAGGCCTCTCATTATTTCTATAAATAATGTTTCAAATACCATGTCCAGCACACAAACATAAGAATAGACAAAACACCATGAGTAAGAACCATCAAAAACAGTCACAGACCCAAAGGGATTCCAGATAATGGAATTAAAAGAAGTTTATAAAACAACTATATTTACTGTCTGAGAAAATAAAAGTCAAGCTTGAAAAATTCAGCAGGGCACAAGAATGCATAAAAAGCAACACAGCAGATTTGAAAAGAACCAAAACTGAATACAAAAACCCATCCACTGAATTCTTAATTTCAACTAAACACAGATTAGTCAAAGAGAGAATTGGTTAAATGGAAGATAGGTCAAAATTAACTATCCAGAATGAAAAACTGAAAAGGGCACATAACTGGAGTCCTGCGCTGAGATGAGAGTGGGAGCAGAGCAACCCAACACGTCCACATAACTGGAGTCCTGCGCTGAGACGAGAGTGGGGACAAAGCAATATGGAAAAGAATGCTGGGAATTCTCCAGAACAAGGAAGAGACACTGGCCACAGACTCAAGAAATCTAGAATGTCTTCTAAAAATGGCATGACTCACTCTCTAAGCATAGTGCTGCAGCTCATTCAACAAGTTCCTAATGCAGTCGTACTAGGGGCTGCACATGGGCAATATAAAGGCAAAGCACTCCCAGCATGTGAAGAGCTCAAAGTCAAGCACCTGGAAGAGAGCTGTTAAATCATAACCTAATACACTCCACCTTATGTGCTACCAAAAAAAGGGGAGGGGGGAGGGAAAAGGCAAGAAGAAAAAGCTAGAAGTCTTTAAAAGGAAAATGGATGAAACTAAAAAGCAATAAAACTAAAAGGCACTGAAGGAGAAACAATATGGAGGATCCAATGTTTTCCAATGGTCCAGGCCTAGAAGCTATTTCCATTCTTTTTACAGTGCTAATCAAGTACCCATCACAATCTGAACTGAAAATCCTTGGCATGAGAAATTCAAAGAAGAATCTTCTCCTCATATTCCGCCCCCCCCACCAACCCTACACCTAAGAAAGGATTTTAAAAAATGATAAATCTGGACAGTTCTTCCTTCACTCTATTCATGGTACCATAAATAACCCAAACAAGCACTTTTTCCTCTCTTACTTTAGACAACATGGAGGAGCTGACTCTTGAAAGAAAGGTTAGGCAAAGGAATAGTTCCACCAGGAGCTAGCTGGGCAAAGACCAGTCACTGCTCGGAAGCAAGGAATACCTATGGTCACTTAGCAGATAATCAGGAAACAAGTGTATATAATTCATGGAATCCTCAAGTCATATGAAAATCAATCAGGTAAAAAACCCAAGGATCTCTGCCTTCTATTAAGCCCAAAACGCTAAATGAACCCTCTCCTCCAAGAAGGTAAAATAGACGGACACAGCTTCTATAACAAAGTACATACCCATATAGGGAATCAAGTGGGAGTGGAACTGGCTGAAAGGTAAGTATAAAACCCTGCTCCCAAGTTGGAAAGTTGACCTGCAAAGAAGCAGGTGATACATATACCAATGTGTTGATGAAATGAGATGAATCCTTTCTGAAGCAAAGTTCTACTGAAGTTTCTGGACAGGATGTCTATCACTGGCAGAGCTCCTGTGATTCTGTGTTTAGAATATGACCATCAGTTAATAGGACATGATTCAACACATAACTCTAAATGTCTCAGTCTTAGGAATAAAGTGGTTTACAGTATTTTATGCATGCTGGGACCACTCTCAAAGCTTGGTTTCTCCAGATCTCCTGGGTCTTGTGAGCTGTAGAGGCTTCAAAGATATCAGGAAAAAAATACAGTGATTAAATAAAAATATAGGCATCAAATTTCAAAATCATTCAAAATTGCTTCCATTTCTGGGATTCCACTATTGTTCAAACCCGCAAACAGGCTTATTCATATCTAAGCCAATGGGTCTAAATTAACTTATTCAAATGATATTAGTAGAAAAGAACTCCAAATTCCCAATGAAAATTGCCTACCTGATATCTGATAAGGGTCCAGTATCTAGAATATATAAAGAACTCTTACAACTCAACACTGAAGAGACAACACAATTAAAAAATAAGCAAAGGACTTCCACAGATATTTCTCCAAAAATGATACTGAAATGGTCAATAAGCACATGAAAAGATGCTCAACATTATTAGGAAAATGCAAGTCAAAACCACAGTGAGATTCCCACCTCACACCTACTTATATGACTATAATCAGACAGGAAATTACAAGTGTTGCCAGGATGTGGAGAAACTGGTACCCTCATACATTGCCGGTGTGAATGTAAGATGGTGCAGCCACTTTGGAAGCCCGTTTAGCACTTCCTCAAAAGTTTATACATAGAGTTACTACCTATATGACCCAGCAATTCCATTCCAGGTATACACCCCCAAAGAATTGAAAACAGAGATGCAAAACAGACACCTGAATGCCAATATTCACTGCAGCATTATTCAAAATAGGCAAAAGGTAAAAACAATCCAAGTGTCTATCAGATGAATAGATGAATCAAATGTGATATATACACAATGAAGTATTAGTCAACCACAAAAAGGAATGAAGCCCTGACATCTGCTACAACATGGATGAACTCTGAAAACATTAAGCTAAGTGAAATATGCCAGACACAAAAGGACAAATACTGTATGATTCTACTTAGAGGAGATGCCTGGGACAGGCAAATCCACAGAGACAGAAGGAAGACTAGACCTACCACAGCCTGCGGCCGGGGGAGGAGGGAATGGGTAAGTTATTGCTTAACAGGTACACAGTTTCTGTTTGGGGGTGATGAAAAGGTTTTGGAAACAGATAGTGGTGACGGTTTCATAACACTGTAAGTAATCAATGCTAGTGAAATATACACTGAAAAATGGGTTAAAATAGCAACTTTTACTACAATTAAAAAAAAGTTTGGAAGATCAGTTTCTTACAAAGCTAAAATATCAAACAATCCAGCGCCTGTGCTCCTAGACATTTACCCAAATGAGTTGAAATTTCTGTAAACACAACACTTGCACAATAATGTTGATAGCTTTGTTTATAAATTGCCAAAAACTGTAAGCAATAGACATGTCCTTCAAAAGGTAAATGGATATAAACTGTGGTACATCCATACAATGAAATATTATTCAGTGATAAAAAAAATATGCGCTATCAAGACACAAAAAGACAGAATAAAGATAAATGCACACTGCTGAATAAAAAGCGGATCTGAAGAGGCTACATAACTATATGATTCCAACTACATGACATGCTGATAAAGGCAAAACTATAGAGACGGTAAAAAGATTAGTGGTTGCCAGGGAAGGGATGAATAGGTGGGTCAGAGGGAACTTTTGAGACAGTGAAATTATTCTGTATGATACTGTAATGGTGGATATATGACATTGCATCTTCATCAAAATCCACAGAAGGTACAACAAAGAGTGAGCCCAAAAAGAGCCATGGATTTTAGTCAACAATAAGGTATCAATATCGGTTCATCAATTACAACAAATGCACCACACTGACTTGAAATGCCAGTAACGGGAAACATCTTACATTAGTGGGGTACATTTGGTCTAACTGAACTGATACTGATACTTTATTATTAACTTACTATTAAGGACTGAAAACAGGTATTCAAACAAAGTACGGATACATGCTACAATGTGGATAAACCTCAGAAACATGCTAAGTGAAAGAAGCCAGGCAAAAAACGTCACATATTGCACGATTCCATTTACATGAAGTCATCACAATAGGTCAATCCACAGACAGAAAGCAGATTGGTAGTTGCCAGGCAGGGGATGGGGGATGGTGGGGAGGGTATTAACTACTTATGGGGTATGGAGTTTCCTTTGGGAGTGATAAAAATGTTTTGAAACTAGAGAGAGGTTATACATGCACAACACCATGAATGTACTACATGTCACTGACCTGCTGAACTGTTTACTTTAAAATGGTTAATTTTGGGGCGCCTGGGTGGCTCAGTCAGTTAAGTGTCCGACTCTTGGTTTCAGCTCAGGTCATGATCTCAGGGTTGTGCGATCAAGCCCCATGTCGGGCTCACATGTTGGGCATGGAGCCTGCTTGGGATTCTCTTTCCCTTTCCCTCTGCCCCTACCCTCCCCTGCTTGCTCTCTCCCCCTTCTCAAAAATAAATTTAAAAATTTTAAAAATAATGGTTAATTTTGGTCAAAGGGTACAGACTTCACAGTTATAAGCTGAAAAAATTCTGGAAACTTAATGTAGAGCATGGTTACTATAGTTAATAATGTATTATATTAAAAATGGTTACTTTTATGTTTTGTGAACTTCCATCAATTAAAAAAGACCTGGCTGGTTCAGTTGATGGAGCATGTGACTCTTGATCTTGGGGTTGTGGGTTCGAGCCCCATGTTGGGTGTAGAGATCACTTAAAAATAAAATCTTAAAATCTTAAACATAAAACAAAACCCAAAGGAGGCATCTCAGTCTAAAAGAACCCAGGACACCCAAGAGTAAGCAATTTCATGACTTGGTCTCCCCCACTCCTCATCATTAATCCTGGCTCCCTTCCATGACTTTCAGTCTCTAGCCCTGCAAACCTTGGAAATACTGAACAAGCTGCTATGAAAGTTTCAAACACTAAAATCACTATTGTTTAATACCGACCTACTTCTCCTATAAGATCTGAGCTCAAGCACTAAAAGCTAACCTTTCACCATCATCATCCTAAAATACCTCTGGATACCTTCTGTAATGCTCATTTAAGAGGGACAGAACAACTGTTTTGACCTGAAGGCTGCTTCCTGCTGCATGATGCCAACCCTTCTGCCCACCTTCTTGGGACCTCAATCTTGATAATAAGATCACTGGCTCTTACCCCAACCACCTTTCCAGAATCAACCATTGTCTTCTAGGGCCTTCCCTTCCCTATGGCTAAATTTTCACAACGTATTAATATTGTTCTAACATGTCCGTTTCCCTCGCTATACTGTTGAACACCCTGAGAGCAGGTCCTGGAACTCATCTCAGAACTCTGAAAAACAACCGCTGCTCATCTAGTCATTTCTCCATCTGGCTTCTTGTCTTCTCCTGCAGAAGAGTAAACCCACCACCATACTTCATTCTTTACCTACCACCCTCACTGCCCCCCGCACCCAAACTCAGCTTCTCTTCAAAAAGATTCCTGACCACCAAAATAATCCTTGACTGAGGACAAATCTTCCCTGTGCCAAAACTAAATGCCATTAATTCTGTCTTTTGTCTACCTTTGTTCTTCTCTACTTCAAAAACTATTCACAGTCTGCTCACATATTCAATGCACCACACAGAGAATGTAAGGAGTGTTGACACTATAATCCTTGCCTTCAAAGAGGACTGGGGAAGGAGGGTGAGAACACGTTCAGAAGAGTATAATAAAAAAAAGATTAAATGTACACAAGAAAATTACAAAATTCCATGAGAGAAACACCCAGTTAAGGGGATGTTAGGTTTCATGGAAGAAGGAGCATATAAGAAAGGCCTTGAAAGACAGCAATCTCCATAGATGGAGAGCCGGCAGGGGGCACAGGCACAGGCAGGACCTGGGGACACAGAAGCCACGGGAGAGCACATGAGTAGGGAAACCAGAAGATGGGCCTGGAAAGGCAGAGGAGAGTCCTCCTATGGAACCCTGAGCAAGGCAAGGCATCATCATTTAAGCCAGTCCACAACCGAGAGGGACATGACAAGAGCTGTATTTTAGAAGCTCTCCTGGCAGTAGTTAGGGACTGGACCAGGAACTGGGGAAGAGCTACCCGCTGGGGGGCATGACAGCAGCGCAGGCAGGTCTCCTACCTCCCTCATTCAAACCACTTCCCAGCCCTGCTAACCACAACAGCCTCCTCTCCTACTCAGCTGGTTCCACAGCATCTCCTCAAGGGACCCCTCTTCGAACTCCTTCGCTTAAATCACTAATTAAAATGGAAAATAATAGTCTCTCCTACAAAAGTGATTAAAAGCACATCTTATGGACTGATAGAACCTATGGTACAGATTCTTTACAACAAATATGTGAGCCCCTACTGTGTACCACGCACAGCGCTAGGCAACAGAGACGCAAAGATGAAGGAGCCAGTGTCTATCCCACGGAGTTTACACTGTAGTGGAAAAAAGAGATAAAAGACAACATGTCAGATAAATGCTGTGAAGAGAAAGAATGAGGCAGAGAGCATGTGTGTACATGGGGCTGCCTGAGCTCAGGTGGGTGGGGAAGGAAGCAGCCAGGCAGTATGCATTTTTACAAGGTACACATTTTACATTAAAAGGGACAAACGGGGGGCGTCTGGGTGGCTCAGTCGTTGGACGTCTGCCTTCGGCTCAGGTCATGATCCCAGGGTCCTGGAATCAAGCCCCGCATCGGGCTCCCTGCCAGACGGGAGGCCTGCTTCTCCTTCTCCCACTCCCCCTGCTTGTGTTCCCTCTCTGGCCAAATAAATAAATCAAATCTTTAAAAGGGACAAACAGGTTTTGGAGCTACAAAGAGCTGGGTTCAAGTCTGGATTCTGTCACTTAATGGCTGAGTGACCTCTTGCAAATGACTTAATCTCTCTTCAATCTCTTTCTTTATCCCCATTTTACAAAGTACTGACCTTATAAAGCTCCTTTGTGAAAATTAAATAATATAAATACTGTGCACTTAAATAATATATGTTAGCCATTAGATCAGTGGTTTAATAGACACAGAAATTATTCTGCTACTATATTTAAAAACTAGGTAATAATTTGCCATAAACTGTCTAAAACAATTAAGTTTTTGGGAGATGAACGAACTATAACAGAAACCTGGTAATTGGGGTGCCTGGGTGGCTCAGTAGGTTGAGTGGCCGACTCTGGATTTTGGCTCAGGTCATGATCTCAGGGTCGTGGGATTGGCCTGAGTTGGGCTCCATGCTCAGTGCTGCATCTACTCATCCCCCTCCCTCTGTTCCTCCTGCCCTGCCCCCCTCCCCCCGCCGTGGTCTCTGTCTAAAATAAATATATGGACAAAATCTTTTTTTTTTTTTAGATTTTATTTATTTATTTAACAGAGAGAGACACAGCGAGAGAGGGAACACAAGCAGAGAGAGTGGGAGAGGGAGAAGCAGACTTCCCACGGAGCAGGGAGCCCGATGCGGGGCTGGATCCCAGGACCCTGGGATCATGACCTGAGCTGAAGGCAGACGCTTAATAACTGAGCCACCCAGGCACCCCTGGACAAAAATCTTTAAAAAAAAGAAAAAAACACAAAAAACCTGGCAATATTTTGTTAAAGAGTATTAAGAACCACCTTCATCCACACATAAAAACAGTTCTATTATTCAGTGATAAAAAATGAACTACCAAGTCATGAAAAGACAAGGAGGAACCTTAAATGCATGTATCTAAGTCAAAAAAGCCAATGTGACAAGACTACATACTGTGTGATTCCAACTCTACGACATTTTGGAAAAGGGAAAACCATAAGACAGTGAAAAGCCCAGCAGTTGCCAAGAGTTGGGGGGAGGGAGGGGTGAGTAGGTGGAGCACAGAGAACTTTGGGGCAGTGACATTCCTCTGTGATAGTAATGGGTACATGTCATTCTACATTTCTCTAAAACCACAGAACACAGCACCAAGAGTAAACTGTAATATAAACTACGGGCTTTGGGTGACAATGATGTGTCAATGCAGGTTCATCAGCTGAAACAAAGGTACCTCCCTAGTGGGGGATGGTGATAGCAGGGGAAGCTGCACCTGTGTGGGGGTAGGAGGTGTATGGGAGATCTCTGTACCTTTGCTCTCAATTTTGCTGTGAACCTAAAACCACTCTAAAAAATCAAGGTCGGGCACCTGGGTGGCTCAGTCGGATTAGCGTCTGACTTCAGCTCAGGTAGTGATCTCCGGGTCCTGGGATTGAACCCAGGACCTGATCAGCAGGGAGTCTTTATCTCCCTCCCCCTCTGTCCCTCCCTCTGCTTGTGCTTGTGCATGTGCTCTCTCTCTCTCTCTCTCTCTCTCTAATACAGAAAATCTTTAAAAAGTAAAAAAATTAAAAAATAAAAAATAAAGGCGTTTTTTTAAAACAAGTGCAGATAAATATGTACTGAACTGTAAAAACAGTTATCTGTGGAGACTTATACACCCTGTATTGTTTCAACTTTATACTATAAGCACACACTAATTTCATAATAAAAAGACACATTTCAATAAAAGGTAGTTCTAAAAGTTAAACTAAAACTCAATGCGAACATTCTTGACATTTTTTTCTCTAACATATATAATTATTTCCATGTATAACGACTTCAACAAAAATAACTATTTTCATATGACCATTTCATCTCTAAGAGTAGTGGGATTTTTTCAAATTTCTAATTTGGTTAGGAGTCAAATCTTATTATTAAAAGAAAATAAAATATTATGAGGTATATACTTAAATAAAATGTTCATAAGCTGAATCAGGTCAGCAAGAGAAAGAATATATTGGCTCATGGACCTAAGTCTGAATATTTATAGATGAACGGAGACAAAATTTCCCATTCTCCTATTCTCAAATGATTTTAATTTAGAATGAACTAAAACAGAGAGAAAACATTAGTCTGCTCCTCCTTAGGAGCCTATATGACCTAGTAATTTGCTAATGAAATCAGATATATGACTTCTACATGGTTGATGCTGTGGCTTTACATTAGCAGAGATAGCTCTTGAGCTGTGTCACCACTGGGCTCCTAGAAAAGATTTCCTAACCACTGACTCACTGAGGAAGCTTCTGCAGCAGATACATGTGGACCAGTATCAAATATTAAGAATACTGGCAAAAAAAAAAAAAAAAAAGTAGAGATGATGCTTGGTCTGTTGAGAAGGATTCCATAAATATATAATCTCAACTACTATAGTTAGAAGTCACTTCCAATTCTCCCTCTTTTTAGATAATAGTGTGGGGTTTTTTTGGTTGGTTTTTAAGTTTTTATTTTTTTTTAAGATTTTATTTATTTATTTGACAGAGAGAGAGAGGGAGCAAAAGTAGGGGGAGAGGCAGAGGGAGAAGCAGGCTCTGTTCTCTGCTGAGCAGGGAGCCTGATGCAGGGCTTGATCCCTGAAGGCAAACGCTTAACCGACTAAGCCACCCAGGAGCCCCTGTGTTTTTATTTTAATTCCAGTTAGTTAACACAGTGTCCTATTAGTTTCAGGTGTACAATATAGTGATTCAATACTTCCAATTCTCTTTAATAACATTTCTAAGGTTTACATCTTAAACACAGGCATACGAAAAGCCAAAAAAGCACCAACAAAAGAAATCATACTTACATTAAAAGATTGCTGAAATCTTAAAACCCAATATTTTGATTCTGAAAATAAGTTGCTGATGTTTTTTTTCATCACCAAAACAGTAGACTGAGCTGGCACCCTTTGAAAGCTCAGCACAGTAAGTTCAATAAGAACAAGCAAGTAATAAAGTCACGGAACTCATTAATTCAGAAAGGGATCACGAACAGAGAGTCAAAGGGAAAAAAGAAACTGAAGCTTCCATGGCATATTCCCTTGAGAACTGGCAGCAAAATTCATTTATTAAACACACAAAAACTATTTGCTGAGCACTAACTACATGCCAAGCACTCTTCTGGGCATTGGGGATATGATGGGGAACTGCCCTCACACAAACGATGTTCTAACAAGCAGGTCCCCCATATGGCAATTCCTGGGCTCCACTCTGCTCTGTTCCTACAATCCAAACCCAAACTCCTTCCCCTTCAAAGGGGTCATAAACTTATTCTGCAAGAGTTATCTCCCAGTTCAGTCAAATTAAACCCAGAATTGCACTGTGTACAGGTTAAGGGCACAGAGTCTGGAGTCAGTATGCCCGATACCAAATCTTGGCTCTGCTGCTTTTTAGAGGAGACCTCCGGGAAGTCGCTCAACCTCTCTGTTACAGTTTCTTCATCTTAAAAAATGGGGAAAATAGGGGCACCTGGGTGGCTCAGATGGTTAAGCGTCTGCCTTCGGCTCAGGTTGTAATCTCTAGGTCCTGGGATCCAGCCCCACGGTGGGCTCCCAGCTCAGCAGGGAGTCTGCTTTTCCCTCTGCCTCTCCCCCCTGTTCATGCTCTCTCCTCTCTCTCTCCCTCCCCCAAATGAATAAATAACATCTTAATAAATAAACAAATAAATAAAATTTAAAAATGGAGATAATAGTACTACCTCACAGGATTTTTTAAGAATTAAGCAAGTCACTATTCTTCAAGTGTTTGGAACACTGTTTGGAACTTAGAATTTATTATTTATATAATTATATTACTTACTATTTAGTATTATTTATTTCAGTTTTTGATAAATAAAATATCCTCACCTGTTTTAGAATCGAAGTGGTTGATGCTAAAATTTCCTATAAATCCATTTATTTCAACCAGTTGCTAAATACAGATCTTTCTTCTCATGCAGACTGGAGCCTGAAGAGGCACAGATGATCAGTTCATCATCCCTCACATTCCCCCCCAACTAGTCTCTCAATATCACACCTCTCTTCACAGAACTTTTTTCCATTTATGAGAATCCAGTGCCCTGGCCCAGATCCAAGGCCCATCACCAAGGGCCTCACTCTTAGTCCACAGCCCCTTCTGACATCCCTTCCCTGCAATTTCCAGGTCCCCAAATAGCCTGAGCTTTTCTCTTTAATATGCCACATAGTTGCAAGCCTTGGTTCTTGAAGGAACTTCCCTTGGAATGCTCCTCCCCCACTCTTCCACTTAGCTCTCTCTCCTAGCCATCCTTCCAGGTGGTGCTCCCATGTCTGTCCCTTCCTCTACAGTTTTCTCCAATATTCTTCCCGTACTTAAGCAGAAGTAAAGCCCCCCCCACTAATTCTCTCCTAGAACTCTGGCTACACCACCATTTTAGCCTTATAGATCCCACATAGATTTTATAAATGTGAATCTTCGGTGTCTGACTCTTCTACAACACTGCACTCCAGGGAAAGGGAAGAGGTCTTACTTACTTTGCATTTCTGGTTCCCAGCATGGCATAAAGTTAGCAATCTCAGCTCAAGTGAAATAGAAATTTTCTTTTTCTTCCATTTTCTCTGATGTTTCATTCCTATAGGCCTCCTTTAGCCTCGTGTCCCTTATCTTTAGAGATAATTTTCATCTCTTTGCTAGCCAATGTAAAAATTTTTTTTTTTTAAAAAGAAACATTTAATAAATGCCGCAGGCTGCAAGATCCTTCACTCCAACTCAAATTTCTCCTGTTCGGTGTGTTAGAACTTAAATCCTCTTCCACACAGACTTCTTCGACTAAAAGATGAAAATTGTACCCCTATTATGTTTAAACTTATACATCCACTAGGAAAAAACAAAACAAGCGGCACTGAATTCACTGCAATGTGCACATCTGTGCTTAGGTCTGTTCACTAGTGTGCAGGTACCTGTTTATGTGTTAGGTTCATCTACGCTGCCTGGGTGCTCTGAGTTTACAGGAGTCATTTGGCGGGAATCCTGAGGGCATGTTCTTTACACCTCTGCCATCAAGTAGGGGTTACTGAACACAAGGGAGACTGTTCCACTGTTCTAAAACTCTACGGGAGAAATTGCTGGCGTTCCTCAGAGAGCAGGAAGGTACTCGGTTGGTTCACCTAAGCTACTAAACACCCCATCCGACCTCATCTACTATTGTTTTCCTCCTCAGAGTCGAGAAACAGTTGACCATCACTCTTTAACACATCCCAAGACCCTTGTTAACTTATGGTTTAGAATACTTCATCAGGTTAAATTAGTTCTTTGGCGGATATTTTCTCGAATTTTTTCCCCATTCTTAAACCATTTTAGTTATTCTTAGGAACACTTTGCAAGTTTTTTTTTTTACAACGAATCCAAATTTAACATTACTCTTTTTAAAAAGACTTATTTATTTATTTGAGAGAGAGAGAGAGAGCAAGCCCGTGTGTATGCTTGTGTGCCGGGGGGGGCGGGGACAGAGGGAGAGAATCTCGAGCTGACTCCCCACTGAGCGCAGAGCCCTGACACAGCTTGATTTCACGACCCTGAGATCATGGCCTGAGCGGAAATCAAGAATCAACGCTTAACTGACTGAGCCATCCAAGCGCCCCCAAATTTAACATTACTTTTAATACCTACTATGTGAAAGAGATAGAGAATTAAGATTAACGAGACATGGTGGCCACCTAAAAATACACAATTTTGTGGTGAAATAGACACATTCTATATCAACTGGAACATACGACATACATAACTGTAACATATGGGTAAAGACAGAGGAGGAAGATGGGCTTCTAGAGCAGAGCCTCAGAGATAAAGCCGGCATTTACTCTCAGTGCACTGACAAGGCAAAATGCCAGATACTGGGGCTATAAAATAAAACAAGACACAACCTTGACTGCAAGGATCTTACCACCTAGTACAGTGGTGTTCAAAAACATTTTGCAGTTTTTTCAGCAGAAATTTTACACAGATACCCAAATGCTAAGAGAGAGATGAGAGTTGCTGCGACTGAGTTGGGAAGAGGTGAGCCTCACTCCTCCGGCCCAGCCAGGCCACCTGGGCCCCAGCCACCTCTGCAGACCTGCAGCAGCCTGGCTCTGAGGAATTCAGAGTGCCCCCACCTTACCCCGCTGCCTCAACACAACACTTCGAACATGGCCGCCTACCTAACCATGAATGTACGTAAGGACTGATTAAATAAAACACGAGAGCTCTGAAATCATTTACGAGTTCCTGGTCTAATGCATGGAAATGGCAGAGGCATACGGGGAAGGAGTGGGATGGCCAGACACAAGGCAGGAAAAAGCTGAGTCCCAATCACGGGAATCTAAAACCAAAGAACTGTGAAGGTCTGATCAGTTTCTTGAAAATCCGAGGTGGAAAGCTCATCCTAACTACTTTCTATTCCCCCACCATAATTCCTTTTCCTTAGCCCGCTCTATCTGCCCGCCGCAGCAGTGTCCTCAAATCTCTCCTGCCTTTTTCAAGCCTCCAATACCCCACCCCACTCTTGTCCCTCAGCAGGATCCTCACAAAACACACAAACAGGTGCTCCTCACCTTCCAGCCCTCATGCCTATGTGTCTCCCACCCACACACCTCTGCTTTCCTCCCGGAGGAGTATTCTTACCATCCAAACCAATGCCCCCGGTCACGGGGGGCCCTGAGATATCCCGGAAGGCCTCCCCGTCCAGCACGCCCTCCTGCATCTTCAACACCGTCCTGTACCGCTCCTTCCCACCTCCTTTACACATACTAGAGCTTCTCACATATTTTTAAAAATGTCTTCACGTGGCGCCTGGGTGGCTCAGCTGGTTAAGCGTCTGCCTTCGGCTCAGGTCATGATCTCAGGGTCCTGGGATCGAGCCCCACATCAGGCTCCCTGCTCAGCGGTGAGTCTGCTTCTCCCTCTCCCTCTGTGACCTCTCTTTCGCTCGCTCTCTCTCAAATAAAATAAAAATCTTTTAAAAATGTCTTCTCTTGACTCCAGATTTTCCCTGCAATTTTTTTTTTTTTTTACTCTCCTTTAATAACCAAACTTTGGGAAGACTTGACCCCAAACTTACTGTGCC
The DNA here is from genome assembly GCF_003265705.2 of Callorhinus ursinus. Taxonomy (NCBI): domain Eukaryota; kingdom Metazoa; phylum Chordata; class Mammalia; order Carnivora; family Otariidae; genus Callorhinus; species Callorhinus ursinus. Next base: position 6,417,759 of record NW_027397110.1, on the reverse strand, counting down.
ACTTCTTCACCTCACTTTCTCATGAACACACAATAGGCTGGCTTTAACTATCCCCTCCCCTCCCAAATGACACTTCTCGGTAACCTTGGCTACCGCCTCTGACTTGAAACACTTTCTGTCCTCGTGCCACGCACTCTGGGTTTTCCTCCAAACCTGTCTGGTTGCACCCTCCCTGCTCCTGAAACACTGCCCTGCTCCCTTAAATGTTCACATTCCTCAGATTTCTGTCCTCCCCTCTGAGCACCTGTCATTATTAGCAACAATAATGGGGGAAGGGTCTAAAACTACGAAACCTCCTAAATAAGGGCTGAACTCTGTAAAGTCCTCATTACTGGTGGGAGATGCTCAGCACTCAGGCAGGGAAAAACCAACTGCTTCTCTACCTCTACATACTCACATCCTTGTCCACTCCTGAGAAAAATCTCCTCTATTTCTAGGCTGGACCACATGTGCTAACCTCTGAGTCGTAAGTCTATGGCCCAGCTCCTTCTCCTAAATGTTACATCTGTGCCTCAAACGCTTGATGCCTTCCTCAAACGTAAGTCCAAAATGAAATTCATCACTTTATACCCCAGCCCAATCGTCTTTTCTCCACCATTTTCTATTTCAATGAATGGCACCACCATGACCTAGTTGCCAAGCCCGAAGTCTTTACTCTCCTTGGCCCCTTCTCCCTCACAGGTGGACCTCCTAAACAGCCTCATCACGTCACCACCATCCCCACAACGCCTTCGCTTAGTCAATACTTTTGTCCCACATGGGCCAAATACTACTGCAGACACTAAGCATACAGCAATGAACAAGTCAAGCTTAACCTGAGAGGGAGGAGACAGGCAAACAAACAAAAGGCCAAGATAATTTCAGATCTGATCAAAGTTATGAATAAAATAAAGTTGGGTGATGTGATGGGGCATTACTTTATTAGTCAGAGGGTCAGAGAGAACCTCCCAGAAAAGGAAACTTTTAAACTGAACCTGAACCACAAACAGACAAGTCTCTCACAGATCTGGGAGGTGGCGTGCTCCTGGCAGAAGGAGGAGCCAAGTATAACGGTGCTAAGGCAGAAATGAACTTCAGGTGTTCAAAGAACAGGGGATAAGTCAACAAGGCTGGAACGTGCACGGAGTAAGGAGTCGGCCAGGGCAGATGGGCTCAGAAGAAGACGGGTCAGACAGGCCCTAGCTGGCCACCATGAAAGCAACGGAAAGCTACTAGAGGACTGTGGGAAGACAACTGACACAACGCAGTTTGAATTTTTAAAGGTCACTTTAGCTGATAAGTGGAAAAAATGGCTTGGGAGGAGGCCAAAAATAGGGGGTTGGAACACCAGTCAGGAGGCTAAAATACAGTCCGGATAAGAGGAGATGGTGCTTGAGGTGGGAGAGACAAATTCAGGATACATTATGGATATAAAGTGAACAGAACTTCCTAGGAGATGAAAAGTTGAAATGAGGGAGAAGAGAAAGGGATCTGGGACAATTCCTAGGTTGTTTATAGGTATAAAGTACAGACAGTAAAATTACATATAGTATATGATTCAATCAGATTTGATGATGGCCTATCAAGACTTAGAGGATTTCCATCACTCTAGAAAGTTCCCTCAATGTCCCCTCCCTGTCAATCCCCTTCCATCCAAGAAGCAACCACTGATGTGATTTCTAGTATCACAGACCCCTTCTGCCTACTCAAGATCTTGTAAGTGGGATCACCCATTATGTACTTTCTTGTGTCTGGTGTTTCATCCAGCATTAATATCTATGAGCTTCATCCTTACTACATGTATCAGTAGTTTGCTCCCTTTTATTGCTGAGTGGTCTTCCACTGTATGAGTGTATCTGTTTATCCATTCTCCCGCTGACAGACATCTGGACTATCTACAGTTTCTGGCTACCATGAATAAAGCTGCTATGAACATTCTTGTATAAGGCTTATTTGCGAACATAAATTTTCATTCCTCTTGGACAGATATACCTAGAAATAGAACTGCTGGGTCACAGGGTAGACATACATTCAGCTTTTTTTTATTTTTTAAGATTTATTTATCTGAAAAAGAGAGAGAGAGAGAGGGAGACAGAATCCAAGTGGACTCCACGCTGAGTGTGGAGCCTGACGTGGGGCTCAATCCCATCATGGTAAGCGGAAACCAAGAGTCAGACACTTAACCAACTGCACCACCCAGGCATCCCATATATTCAGCTTTTGAAGAAACTTCCAAACAGTTTTCCAAAGTGGTGGCATCATTTTATACTCCATTTACACCTTTGTAGATGGACTCCAAGGACACTTTTCATCCCTACCACATCATCTCCTTTGCTGCCTGTCTCATGCTATTCATTCATTCATTCAACAAATACCCTGAAGGATGAGGAAAAGAATGGGCTGGCCAGACAGTTTGAGGCTGAGGAAGGTAGCATACAAAGCAGTCCCTGAGGTGGGAAAGAGCTGGGTGCCTTCAGGAGACTTGAGAGAAAGTGGATGTGGCTGGAGGACAGCAAGGAAAGGCAGCAGGAGGGGCAGTCAGAGGCAGGCAGGGCCCAGGGTCCTGAGGGCCGTGTGAGAAATGGGAAGGAGCTGGGATTGTCTTCCAAGTACTATGAGAAACCATAAAAAGATTGTTAAGTAGAGGAGAGACAGGCAACTCTTGGCCACTCCGGGCAAAGTCGAAGAGAGACAGATAGAAGAAGAAATGGAGAGGCCATGATGAGAGGCAATCACAGTGTTCCAGGTAAGAGATGATGATGGCTCAGAGGGCAGTGGCAGTAGAATGGACAGACCCCAGTCACAGCACAGAAACAGCACTGATGGTGACTTGGTGATGGATGACATGTAGAGGATGGGGAGAGAAAGGGAGGACTCTCATCTGGGAAGCTTGGTGGCTAGGAAAGCGACTTACGGAGAAGGGGACAGATGAAGGAGAAAGAACTTTCAAGGAGTGTCTATTCAGTTTTGGATTTAGGAAGCTCAAGCTACTGGTGACGTATCCCTGCACTGGTGTCACACAGGAGCTGCAGCAGCTAGGAGAGATCTGGCTGAAGTTACCAACGTGGGGCTGATCAGCTCACAGATAATCATGAAAGCCTGGGGATATCCGAGAGCACCTGGGGAGAGAGTACACTACAATACGAGGGTCCAGAGAACACCAACCGTCAAGCAGAAGGGGAGGAGTGAGCTGCAGAGGCGGGAAGGGACAGCTGAGAGACAAGCGGGTGGATGAGGAAGTAAATGATCCACCCCTCAGAAGCTGCTTGTGACCTTTTTTTTAAGATTTTAAAATTTATTATTAGAGAGAGAGAGTGAGCGAGGATGAGTCGGGGGGAGGGGCAGAGGCAGAGAGAGAATCTCAAGCAGACTACCTGCCAAGCCCGGAACCCAACGCGGGGCTTGATCTCACAACCCTGAGATCATGACCTGAGCTGAAATCAAGAGTCAGACGCTCAACTGATGGGGCCACCCAGGTGCCCATGTGACCTTTCAAGTTAGGGTTCCACATCTTGGCAGAGTACCTCGTACTCCCTCATCAGAGCCCTTCTGATACCCCTGTTTCTGTGCCCTTCTCTACTGGGCAGGTATTTGAGATACCCGAGTGTACTCTAAAATCCATACACTTGGCAGGAACCAACACTGCTCTAGTCCAGTGTCTTAGTACACAGCACAGTGTTGAATGTTCATGTCATAGACAACTACCACTTACTGAGCATCCCCTAGAGGTAATTATTTTTATTTTTATTTTTTTTTAAGATTTTATTTATTTGACAAGAGAGATAGAGAGAGAGCACAAGTACGCAGAGAGGCAGGCAGACGGAGAGGGAGAAGCAGACTCTCCACTGAGCAGGGAGCCTGACATGGGGCTCAATCCCAGGACCCTGGGATCATGACCTGAGCCGAAGGCAGCCACTTAACCAACTGAGCCACCCAGGCGCCCCCCCAGAGGTAATTAATGCACTCCACTGTATGCTTTTCCTATGTTAGTTCCTTTTCCCAATGGCCCCAAGGAAAGTGTACTTCCATCTTACAGATGAGGAAACTGTGGCTCAGGCAAAATGTCACTGCCTAAGTGACGGAGCCAGACTGTAGCCAGATATCCTCCTTCGCATGCTCTGCTGCCTCCGTAGAGTGCCCGTCACATGGACTCTTTACAGCAGGTGCCCTCTCACATTCCTGCCAAAGGGATACAAAAGCTGTCCCCAGGTAAACTGGCCCACCAGGGCTCTACGTCAGGGAAATGTCCAGGGAAGTAGCTCTGCTCGTCAAGACTCCCTGCTCTTGTCAGGCACAGTGAACCATCTCCACACTCCCAAAGTAATGCTTCATACTTAAGGTGCTTCTGAATGTAGAAATCTTCCACAAAACCGAGGTCTGGAGGTGAAAAAACAGGCCTCTTAGGGCCTTAACCCTTGAATTTTAGAACTCAGCCGCATTTCAGAAATTTCCCCCTACACCTAAAGGGCCTTATTCTAACTTCACAACTAATGCTGAATGTGGCATCCATTCCAGACCAAGACATAATCAGGATGAGATTATGTCTCAGTGGGGCCTGAGAAACCAACACTACGGATCTGTGTGAAAAGTAACAATGGTATAATATTCTTTTCCAAACTCTGATTTTCAGATTAATGTGCTGCCTCTGCCCTGACTACTTCTTCAAAGTAGTAGCAAAGTAGTAGCAAAGTAGTAGCAAAGAGACAGAGTGTGAGGTGGGGGGTGGGGGAGAATCTCAAGCAGGCCCCACGCCCAGTGCAGAGCTGGACACAGGGCTCGATCTCATAACTCTGAGATTACGACCTGAGCTGAAATCAAGAGTCAGATGCTTAACCAACTGAGCCTCCCAGATGCCTATGCCCTGACTTCTTCAGACTGGAAAGACATGGGCTTTTTCCTAAGTGGGTACATTAGTACTCAGAGACTTCCTTTCTTTTTCCACTCAGGAGCAACTGTTAACTACCAGTCTTCTGGTGAGAGAACATGGGCTATGGTGGAAAGAAAACCAGCCTAGGCTGGCAAAGAGCAGGGTCCTAGCCTTGACCGTCAGCATAAAGCTGTATGAATCTGGAAAGTCACCACCTTCCTCAGCATCTCTCCTGAGTTGTAAAGCCAAAGGGCTAGCTAGACTAGCTGATTTCTTAGGTTTCTTTCAGCTCTCTATAGAACTCTATAATCAGAGAGCATAGACAGGGTGGGTAAAGGTATCTAGGATGCAGGAGGATGGCTGGGAAAGGCTGGGAGGATGAATCCTCCAGGCTACGATTAAATTAACAGTCTGAACTGCACTGCCCTGCATACAGATGTTACTAATATTTGTTGGTTTCATTTGAAGCTTTAACAAAGTATGATGATTACAATACCCCAATCCAACTTCCCAACAAAGAAACATAAACACAACTGAAGAATGTTTCTAATAATGCCTAGCACCCACCAATATTATATCTCTACTTTTTTTTATCAGAACTACCCTTTACAAGAGGTAATCATTGCTTATTCTTTTTTTTTTTTTAAAGATTTTATTTATTTGTCAGAGAGAGAGAGCGCACACACACAAGCAGGGGGAGCGGCAGGCAGAGGGAGAAGCAGGCTCCCTGCTGAGCAAGGAGCCCAATGCGGGACTCGATCCCAGGACCCCAGGACCATGACCTGAGCCAAAGACAGATGCTTAACTGACTGAGCCACCCAGGCGCCCCTCTTTCTTACCCTTTACAGGGTATCATTAATGATCCATCTTAAGCTCTTTTGAGCCAGGTCCCCAATCACAAAGCATGAAACAGAGGAAAGGTTTCAGCCAACCACTTACATTCTTTGGATTAACTTCTCAAGATGCTCAAGGCTAAAGCAAATTACTTACTTTGTTTAATGCCATTTTCATCCATCCCACAGACCAAGTATGACTGCCCTCCTGGCAGAAGAGGCTTCAGAAGAGGGAAGAACATCTACTCTCACACAGCATCCTGGGTCACTATCATATGTCTTTTTATTCTCTTCATAGTTATCCCTACCTGATATTCTTATTTACTTAATGTTTACAGCCCATCTCCAGAGCAGGTTCCTTTTCTATCTTGCCCACCACTGCATCTCCCATGCTTAGAAAATCACCTATAAATATTTGTTAATGAAAACTAGAACACACACAGAGGGCCTCCATCCACATTCAGGAATGTGATGTTCAAACATGGAAACCATCTTCCAATCGGGGGCCATGGCATTCAAGTGTTCCAATGAACTTCCACCCTTTCTTACAGCACGGCTTACGTGTGCATAGGACAATAAGGATGTTTCCTCCTATAGTTAATGTTTTCTCTTTCTTAACTTCCCCACAATGAAGCATCAGATAGATAACAAGCCACAGACACACCAATAAGTCACTTTTTAGTTCATCTTCCTGCTGGGTTGTGCACATTACCTACAAAGCAAACACAGCTCTAACGTGAAAAGTACTGATTGTGTTTGTCACCACGAGAACCGTTTCACCCACACTGCACACATCATAGGTATTAAGAGGACTTTAAGCAGCCTAATAATAAAAAAGCTATCCAGTCTAAGTGCAATGTGCCCAGATTATGCTCTATGAAAGCCATGCCTTCATTATATTTCAAATGTGTAACTTTTGATGTATGGTTATATTCCATCATAAACAGGGTTCTACTGTTTTGCTTTATTTTGTTACTTTTACCTCCACAAAAAGAAAATGAAGGCAGCAGAGTCAGAAACCCCAGACAACCTAATGAGCACTAAGGTGCCTCAAACACAAGCTTAAGGCACACAGGGGACTGTCTTTTGGAAATGTATCTTTTCAGTCCCATCTGGTCTAACACAGCACAGTCACCACCTAATGGGATTCCTGTGCAGTGCAAACCTGTGTGGTAGCACAGACGGGAAGAGACACAGCCCCTCATATGATATCATTCTCTGAGGTGATACAAGAAGTTTTCGGCTCAAAGACAGAATAGCAGACTTGGGAATGAAGGAGAAACTTTTTAGATTACATGTCAGGTGCACTAGCAAAACTGGCTAGTCATAGGCAAAGTGAAAGTTTACAGAAGTCCCAGGGGTTACTAAACCAGAGTCTGGTTTAGTGGCATAGCTGCAAAAACCATGCTTTCCAGTATTTTGCCCAAGTCCAGATTTTCATTTCATTATAACTTAAGAAAAAAAAGAATAGGGCACAGCAGGAAGTATGGATTCCAAGGCCAATCTACCACCAGCTGATTTGTGCCTTGAGCAGGCAGTGAGCTATAACAGATCTAGTAAGGCTTTGGAGCTACGGTAAGGATGGTCTCTGTGACCTCTCAGGAAAAAGAGAGAGCACTTACCTCTCAGGTATGCTGGGTACATTTTGTAAGACACATTAAAATACCTGGGACAGAACCTAGCATAATGGATTTAAAAAATAACAAAAACCCGATACAAATATTAACATCCTTTCCTATGTGATTTAAACTACATTCCATTCCATTTTATGAAGTTAAAGAAAAAAGTATACCACTAAAAGGTTATGGAACCTAAAGCCCATGTCTCCTAACATCTTACTACCTTAGCAATCTTCTCTCTCACACACACACACACAAATCACCTCTGCAGAATAAGACTTTTATAATGATCTTTTCCTCGTTACATTATAACACAAATATAAACATATGTGAGTGTGAAAACTCCTTATGACTTAAGTAACCAGCATTTTTAAAATCCCACACCAAACACCAGGTCATAATTCAAATACCCACACAGAATAAATTACTTATTTTGAGAAACTCCAAATAACTGCTCTGTGTAGCCATATAAAAGTGTCTTACCCATGTGACAGGCCCGATGTTAACATACAAGAAAAATGATACCAATCCATCTCCAAAGTCAACACTATAAGCACACCTCCCCTTGCTGAGGCCCTTTTCGAAACTGTACGGACTGAATAAAAAAGGGACAGAAGACACATTACACCACATTAGGCACATGTCCTCCAAGCATCAACAGTAGCAGGAATTTAAGACAAACAAGACCAAGGCTGAGGCTGGTCAAGAAGGGCTAACCCGTCAAAAGCATGGCCTAAGGCTCTCACACACCATAAAATCAGTGAAACTAATTGGGGTTCTGCAGCATCTGAGAGGAAGCATCGGCTACCATTAAGGAATAAATTGGGGATGCAAACAATTAGTGCACCCTGAGGTGACAGTTAATTCCACCAGCATACCATTTCACAGGAGATACTATGGAATTCCACTTGATCCCTACTCTGAAAATACTAAAGTGAGAAATTTCAAAAATTAGCCAAATGCCAAATATCCCTTCCAAGAATTTTAAATAAGGTCCCTCCACAATTCCCTGCACAAAAGGATCTTGGAACTCCTAGAGCCAACCAACATACACAGACCCAAATACACTTAACATTATCCACGCTTCCAAATAGTCAAATGTTTTCTGAAATCTTTTGTACAAAGACAAAAAATATAAGACATACTCAGCACAGACTATAATAAAATATACTTTCTGAGAAGCACAGAACAGTATCTGGGATTTGAGGAAAAACTATGCTAACCAAGTCTGATGCTCTGCTGAAGAACGAAGAGGCTGGAAACTAAAAAGTGGGATAGGATCTTAAAAGCCAGGTAAGAAAAATCCTGCATTTCTCAAGAAGGCTGCCTCTGGCTAAAACAAAAGCACAAGGTAGTAGACCAAAAACAAACAAACATCAAAAAACCAAAACAAATGAGAAAACCTACCCAAAACCCCTGTAGTGTTTGACCTAGAAGGGAGCCCTCATTTAACAGATGAGGAAATTGGGAGGCTGGAGAGGATAGGTAACTTGGCCAGGGTTACAGCTTATTTGGGGGCAAAGCTGGAAGTAGACTCCTGGTCTCCCAGGTCGGACTTCAGAGCAGTTTCTCACTCCACCATGTAAGACGTTCCGCTGCCACCCCATGTAACATGTTTCATAAAAGTCTTCACTGAGGCTGTGAACATAAGGGTCCAATTATCATTCAAAGATCTGCCCGTTAGATAATAGCTTGAAAATTCCATCCATTTTACAGCAGTTACCAGAGTCATCTAATCTTGGAGGGGGAAAAAAAGCAAAGAGGAAAAGGGGGAAAAAGTCCTAATTTCCATCTGTCCCCTAAGGGCAAACTAAAGGGATGCCTACAGACAGGCAGACAGCTCTAGCATCCACAACCACAAAAAGACAATAATCCCCACCCACAGGCCCAGGAAGGCGACCGCTCCGCGGCCCCCCCCCCAAAACACACTAAATTCCACTCCCATCCCGACGCACAGGAGACATTCCACCCCCAGCCGCTGCCAGAGCGAGCTGGGCCGAATGGGCCACTCTCCTTCAACCACCACTCCCCCCACCCCGCCCCAAAAGAGACGAGGAGCTTCAACCTCAGGCCCCTAAACCGGCGCTCGCTCGCACCCGGGACCACAGGATCCAACACCCACCCCGCTCACCGCGGCGAGGGAGGGGGAGAAACCCCCACGCAGGAAGTGTGTCCCGCGCTCCGCTCCCCGCCCCCCCGTGCCAGGACCTTGCGCCGGGTCAGCCGGTACCTGTCCTCCGCCCCCAACAGGCGAGAAGCTGCCGCGTCCACATGGCTTCAGGTGTTCACATGGCAATAAACGGGCCCCCGTCCCTCCCGCGGCAGGGCGCGCTCCGACTCCCGGGCTCCCAGCACCGCTCCCGCCCCTAGCCCAGCCTTCGCCCGCCGGCCTCGCCCCCAGCCGCCACGAAGAGGCGAGCGCCGCGGGACGCCGGGGGCTGCCAGGGGTCCCGGGGTGGGCGGCGCTGACCCCGCGGACCCCTGGGCGCCGCCCGCTCACACCCGCCGCCTTTGCACCCGAGGCCGCGACAAGCAGGTACCTTTCCCCGATACCCTGAGGCTAGGACTGGTGCCCAAGCTCTGCCGGACTCCCAGGCCAGATCCCTGAGACCCCTCAGCGCCCTGATGCCAGGCCGGGCCCCTTCCCCTGCGCACCCCCGGGCCAGGCCGCTCCTCTCTGCACTCCCGGGTCGGGCCAGGCAGGGACCTTCCCCTCAGCACCCCGTGCCCTGGCCTCAGAGTCCGGGGGGCTCAGCACTCCAGGTCGGCCGGGCCAGGACCTCTACCCCAGCCCCCGAGGCCGGACACCCCGGCATGGCCCCAGCCCCTCAGCCCCTCAGCCCCGGCCCCTCCCCCTCAGGCCCGGGCGGCGGTTACCTGCGGGAGCCCCCCGCCCGGTCCCTCGGCCTCGGCCGGGGGCGGGAGGGGAGGGAGCGGCGGCGGCGGCGGGCGGCGCTGCGCGAGGTGGGGGTGGGGGAGCCTCCGCCGCCTCCAGCTCGGGCGCCCGGGCCGGCGGCGGGGCGGGCCGGGGCCGTGGCCCCTCGAGCCTCGCTCCGGCCCGCGCGCTCGCTCCCCGGTCAGGCGCGCCTCAGGGCGGGCTCCCCCGGCGGAGGCCGCGGCCGCCTCGCAGGGGCCGAAAGCGGCTCGGCTCGGGGTTTTTTCTCTCCATTCTCCCAACACACAGGAAATAACAGAGCGTCAGGTGACGGCGCGCGGCCAATGG
>NW_027397110.1:6355835-6406838 GCF_003265705.2 Callorhinus ursinus | reverse complement strand
CGGGGCGGCAGGGGGCGGGGCCGGCGGGTGCGCGCGTGCCCACCCGCGTGCGGCGGCGCCGAGGCCTGCGCGCGCCGGGCCGGGGCCGCGGAGACCCCCGCCCGGCAGCCGGGGTCGCGCGGGGTTCCCCTAGGCAGCTGCCCCGCGCCGCGCGTGCGGCTGGCGGCTCGCACAGTGCCATCTTGGCCGGCGGCTCCCGGCCGTCCTGGGAGTGGCCGCGAGCCAACTTTCTGGGGAGTTGGTGGCCCGGAATCTCTCCCTGGGATTTCTGGAGTTCCCTGGAGCCTCCAACGCCAGAATCGCGCCTCTGGCATCCTGGGGAGCCCGCGGGCGAGGGCCTGGCCTCCTCCGGGTAACCTGCTTAGTGGGGCCGGGCAAGGGGGCAGCTCCTGACCGCCAAGCGCCCTCCGGCCCAGCGGGCCCGGTTCCCTTCCCTCCTCCGCCCCTTAGCGCCGCGTGTCCTTGGATGAATGACTTAGGCTCCCTAGATAACAGATAACTTCCTCAGTTTCCTCCGCAATACAAGCGAGGAGCTGGGAGGCCCACCAACCTCGCATGTAAAATAGATACTCACCGAAAGCCAGTTGCCTTCGCCTGCGGCGGCATTAAAAACGCTGCAACGCCTGGCTGACTGGACCCAGGGTCCAGAATTAATTTGGAGATAAGGTGGAGGATTTGCGGTGCCAAGGCCTCGGGCCGTTCCCAGCCTTCTTTTGCAAACCTCATGTATGTTTTATGGAGCAAAGGAATGGCTTGGCCTTTTTTTTTTTTTTTTTTTTAAAGAAAATCTCAGTTGTAGAACAACCACTGAGATGTTTGTTCGCTGTGACCCACTGCTATCAAAAGGGAGAAGGCCCGTGGGGGGTAGGATGTGTTGGGAATGTTTGTGATCCTGCTTCTGACTCACCCAGAGATCTGGCCAAATACTCTCCCCAGTCTGGGCCTCAGTTTCCCACTGCTATATAAAGGGAAGGAGGAGAGTTTGAACTAGATGCCCCTAATGTTGGCTAACATTGCTGATTCTAAATTAGGGCCCCATCTGCCCTAGATGTTAGGGGAGTATGTGGCTTCCTTTCCTGAAGCAACCCAACTTGAAGGTAAATTGGAATTGGAAGAGTGCTTCGGACAGCAGGTGGAGGTTGATAGGAACCAGGTGTGGCCTGGGACCCAGATTTCAGTACATTTGAGGTACAGAGCTCCCCTGGGCCTAGCTCTACCCTCTCACCTCTAGCTTCACCTAGCCAGAGACATAAATGTTCTACCTTGCCTTGGGCCACCCAAGGAGGGTCCTGGCCGTGGCAACACCTGCCCCCAGTAAAGGGATCCAAGGCAGGGCCTCCGTTGGTTCGGCACTTCAGGAGGATGTGGTTGGGGAAGGCAGTGATTTCTCCTGGCTCCTGTCCAATTTCACAAAGTAGGGGCTGGCTCCAATGTGGGTCAGGGCTATTCTTGGAGACTTGATTCCCCAACACCTCCTGCATGCCAAGCGGGGTGCCGGGCTCTTCCGGGGCAGAGCTGAAGAGGCTGCTAGGCCCTGCCCTCTGACTGTTCCATTGTTCTGTGAGTTTCATTTTCAAATTCTTTCACACTAAGACTTTTAAAAGACCAGTGCTGACTTCTGCTCAGGTCAGGGCTGCAGAGGGAAAAGATGGGGGGACTCCCAGCACAGATGCATGTTTTCTGGACAAACTTGGAAGGATGCAGGGGAGCTTTCTAAGCACTGAGTGTTGGGGGCACCCTCAGTTTCTTGAGAGAACTCATGAAGGGAAGAGCTTTTCCTTAGTCTCCTGCCCCATCCTTCCCTTCCCCTCTTCCTCAGCTCCCTCAGGTCTCAGACGGAGGGACTGAAACAAGAAATGGATGGTCACAAACTGTGCAGAGAGCCTCATTCAAAAGGGAAAGAATGCAGATAGAGAACGGGAGTCCAGGCTCTTGTCTGCTCCTGCCTCCTGTCCCTGGACTGGTTCTATAGCCCCCTCTCTCCCAACCCCCTTGAACCCTGCCAGAACGTTGCCCAGCCAACCTCTACCCGGAAACTTCCCCAGTCCTAGGGCCAGGCCAGCCTGGACCTCTTCACCCCTGGTGGCCTGTCACTTTTCCTTTCAGTACCATTTGGAAGAAGAACCTGTGGGCACGATAACCAGCAGACAGATACAGGTTACTCTTGGGCTGTGTGGCCTTGGACAAATCACTTCACCTCTCTGGTTTCCTTAGCCGTAAAAGGGGACAATAAGGTACCATGGGAGCCTAAAGAGATCTGCATAAAGAATTCAGTACAATACCAGGCACATATTAACAACAGCTACAGTTCCACGATATGGCCACAACAGGACACATGAGCAGACTGAGGCTCAGAGAGGGCAAGTTACTGCCCAAGATCCCACAGTGGCCGGAGCTCAATGGGGGAAACTCCTCTTTGATCACATTAGAGTTCCTCTATTGTTCTCTTGTCTCATCTACGAGAATCTTGTTTTTCCTACCACTTTAAGGAAAGGACAGTAGATCTGTTTGGCTTTTTTTCCTCTCCTAACCTAGTCTACTGAAAAAATACTTATTGAACTGAATCAGTGGTTTCAATTCCAGAAGCAAAATTAATCCTTTCCCTCCTCCTCCGGCTTTTGGAAACCCTGTGTCACTCCCTTTATTACAAACTCCTCTGCCCTCCTCCAGGCGCCTGGGCCACTCCGGGATTACAAATGGAGCCTTCTGCCTCTAGGTCACTGATTCCGCTACCATCTGTCAGCACGGATTGATTGAGGAGACTGGCCTGCTCGGCAGATCAGTGACTTGTGCGAAGTGAGCCGGGGTGTCAGTGCCTTCAGCGACAGGCGGATGGCCTTTCTCTCCTTCTCTGGCTCTCAGGAGCATGTGTACGGCCCTCACCTTTATCCTTCACCGGGTGCCAGCTCTCCTTCTTCTCTGGATGTGGCTCCTGCTAACTCTAACACACCAAGAGGGAGGCCCGGAATGCCTGCTCGCCATCCTCCAGGAGACAGCTTACAAAAGCCTCTGGTTAACAGAGTGAGGAACCCCCTACCACAGCATCCTGCAGGGCCTGTCCCAGGCCAGGCACAAATAGCAGGGGTGGCCAGATCCTCTGTGGACATGCCTTCATTCCACACAGAACACTTAGCTGTGTGCTAGGCCATAAGTCCTGATGGAGGGAGCATAGGGGCTCCGAATAAGTCCTTCTGGGGCAAGGTCACAGCAGGCTCTAAGGCTAAAGGAATAGGGAAGGCTCCAAACAGAGGGCCAGGGCATATCAACACACATGAGTGTGCATGCAGCCACCTGCTGTTCTCAGGAGGGCTGTGCCCAGCGCACAGACAGGGAAAAGGAGAGATGAGGTTGCAGACGTGGGCAGGGATGGGATCCTATAGGGCCTTGACATGAATTTGTTTCACAGGGTCTCACAGTGATCTCTCCTTAGGAGGTCAGCCCTGCCCTCCACCCCAGCCCTCCAGGATCAAAGTTGTGGCTCCCTCCTCAGCTCCCACTGGTCACACAGGGCTATTTCGAACTGTATCCATCTCTCCCACGGGGCTATGAGTATCTGCAGGGCAGAGACATCCTATGCAGGGCAGGGTACCATATCCATAAAAATGATAACATTAGGAATCATGGTACAGCCCAGAAGGATCCAAGCTTACTGGGAACAGGCACTGTGGGTTTGCAACAACCTGATGAGGTTGGTTGGTACTGTATCACTATTACAAAGAGGCACAGAGAATTTAACCTGTCCCAAGTCACACAGCTTGGAAGAGGCCACACTGGGATTTGAACCTAGGTCTTTAGAGGTTGCACGCTTAACCACCAAGCTTCCCAGCACTCAGTAAACACTGGAAGGATGGATGGATGCAGACAGTTGGTGGGTCCCAAAGTCTGCAGGCAGATCAGAAAAGAGATGTAAGAGGGTCTGCAGGGTCAGCACCAGCCTTTCCCCACCAGTGACGTGTTCAAGCCCTGGAGAATGGGCAGCTTGCAGGCAATGGGCTCTCAGGCCCCGCACCCAGAAGACCATGGCCTGCCCAAGTGGCAACTGTTGTGTGGCAGCTCACTCTTCCCACAGGTGAGCAGAGAGAAAACAGCGGAGGAAACACAGCTGAGCAGCTGGAGGGCCCCTCCAGCCTGGCCACAGGGGAGATCACCCCTCAGCCCACTTGGCACTCCTAATCCCTAGTGGCTCTACTCTCAGCCCCTGGCATGACGGCCTAGCACAGGCCACTAAACTAGGGGCCCAGCCTGGTCTCACCCAGGTAGGTCCTTCAGCAAATCATCCAATGGCTCTGAGTCTCAATGTCTTCATCTGGGTGGGAGGAGGGGCTGAGTGGGCTGCCTGTGTCCAGGGAGTCGGGTCCCTTACCTGGGCAAACCCCATTCACTCCCCTAAACAACCTTATGAGGCAGGGATTGTCATCTTCATTGTACAGAGCAGGAAATGGACACACAGAGATGCTAGGAGATTTGCCTGAGGTCACGCAGCTAGCAAACAGCAGAGCTGGAATTTGAACCCAGCTTTCCAGCTCCAGGGCCCCCACTGAGTCCCTTCCAGCGCGACAGAAAGTTCAAGATGAAATGATCTAGCAACGGCAATGACACACGCATGTTCGAAGCACTTCCCTGCATTAACTCGCTTAATCCTTACAACAGCCCTAGGCAATGTGGATGCTGTTACCTTGTTTTGCAGATGAGGAAACAGAGGCACGCAGCAGCCAGGAAGGGGCTGGAATTGACACGGGCAGGTCGGACCGCAGAGCCCCTGCATCGCCTTATCACATGGTAACAATAGGGAGGTTCTGTTCCTTTGGGATTATTTCTGCTTGAAAGCTCGAGACTTTTAGCCCCATCATTGCTGGGCTCCCCAGGAAGGCAGTGCTGCATGCCAAGGCGTGCTGGGAAAGGACTTTGTTCCGTCCTGTTCTGTTGACATGCTCTTCATTTTAAGCCCGAAACCCAAGCTTGCTGCAAAGAATTGAAATGGTGGAGAAAAATGCAGCCAAGATACAGCCACTACTTCCTGAGCCTCCAGTGTTCGCTGTGCTTGGGGCTCTATGTGTGTCCTCGCATTTAACCTTCACCACCCCCGAACAGCCCCCACTTCACAGCTGAAGCAACCGAAGCCCAGAGTTGCTAACAAGATGCCCAAAGGCACACAGCCGCTAAGCAGTAGATTAGGGACTTGAGAATCCTGGCTCTTCTGACCACGTGAGCTGTGCCCCCATGGGAGCAAGGAGGTGCGTCTTGCTGGCTGGGCTTGCACAGAAATGCTTCTGCTCATCTTCTGACACAGGCTGGTCCCTCCAAGTCATAATCCCTTGGCCACTGGGAAGGCACCAGGACAGAGGTGTGGGGATGCATAGCTAGATGCTGCCTTCTGGGTTGGGGAAGCTGAGAAATGTGGACGTAGATGCACACCCCGCCCCCCACACCGACCCTGACTCCATCTCTCCCTCCATTGGATTTGGGAATGGCTGCCCGGCCGTTGTCTTCTGGAAGGTGATTGTCTTCTGGAAGCGGTCATGTCAGGTGAGGTTCCTCGACTCTGCCCTGCATCTCCCTGCTGGCTGGTGAGGATAACTGACAAGGCACATGTGTGATTCCGGGGGAAAAAGAAAGCAGCAGAGTCGATGGATTCTTCAGCTACCACCTGGTCCTCTGGGCCGTAGCCTCTGTTCCTGGCCCACCCCATCCCTGCGGCAGACTTCATTACAGTGACCCACAGCCAGCTTCGACCCTCCTGCTCCTGGCTCAGAAGTCTTCCAAGGGTCCCAAGTGCCTTCAGAATTCAAGTCGGTTCCCATTCACCTGGAAGGCAAAGCCCGTCTGGCCCCAGCTCACTTCTCCAACCTTCTCTCACATGTCTGATTCTGCCTCTTTGCCAAACCAAGCGAGTTGTGTTCCTGCCGTGTGCCCGACTGCTCCCCAAAGCAGGAAGCACCCCCCTTCCCTAGAGACTGAAACGATAACCTCTTTCAAGACTCCACCACCTCCACGAAGCCTTACCTTAGTACTCATCATAAATTCATTCCACACACATTCATTGAGCCCTTACCATATGCCAGGCACTGCGTCCAAGGGCCCCTGTTGTCATGGGGCCATTAGAGAGAACGAGTCAACATATAAACAATCATTTGGTAAAGCTGTGGTGCACACTAGTAAGAAAGCATGCCAGGTGCACAGAGGGTGTATAATGGGACCCTGGGTACTGGGGATCCAGGACATCTGATTTGAGACCTGCAAGATAGGAAGGGGCCACGTGATGAGGCTGGACACGAGCTCCAGGCGGCGGGCACAGCGTGGGCAAAAGTCTTGAGGCAGGAGGGAGCGAGTCGTTTTTCAGGAAGGGAAAAGAGGCCAATGCAATTTAAGTGAAATGAGAAACTGGAGAGGCAGCTGGAATCAGACAGTGCAGGCCACAGAAGGCATGGGGATTTTATCCCAAGGCAAAAAGGGGAAGCTATCGAAAGATTCTGAACAGAGCAAACAGTCAATATTCATTTGTAAACGATCCAGCCAGCTGCCCTGTGCCTGAGCATCTTCTGAAAAACTCAGACTTTGCATCCAGCCACCCCCAAACCTCAGGACATCTGGTCAGTTGGGTGTGGAGTTTTCAAATCCTTCCTCCTGGACTGAGCTATTGAGGGTAGGACTGACATCCGGTTCTCCCCCATCATCCCAGCACATACAACTGCTCCAAAAACATTTGTGGAACAAACTAACAGACAGGACAAGACACTTACCAGCATTTCCCCTGGAAGGGGCCAGGCTGCCTGAGGGGCCTTCCACGTTCTCTGGAAATCACAAAATTCAAGGGTTTTAGTGAGGCCACTACTCAGGGAGCCCTTGAGAGCAGAGCCAGCATCCCACCAATGTCAGCCAGCATCCAGCATGACACGGCACAGGCACCTGCCCGTGACCATCTCGTGGATGACCAGAAACAGAACCGAAAGATCTCGACAAGGTGCTTTGGAGCTCACAAACTACGCTTCACACTAGCAGCCTCACATAGGGCCCACCCTCACAGGTGGGAATGGTTCCTGCCCCCTTTCACAGATGAGGAAACGGAGGCCCAGGAAAAGGGGGGGTCTCCAGCAAATCATGCCAAAGCCAAGACTAGAACCTGACAACGATCAGGCTACTTACGGCCTCACAGGGTTAAGAAAGCTCTCCAGAAATTTCTTTTAAAAATGTTTTAAAATGACATATTTCATCAGGATGTCTGTCACGCCAGCAGTGGGAGCCAACACACCAATTCTCGCGGGCTGTTCCCGGTACACGTCAGATCCACACGCTCAGCCCCAGGCCCTGAGGCTGGCAGCTTCGCCCAGAGCACGGGAGGGGCCTGAGTGATGAGTCCTTGGCTCCCTGGGCTTGGTGCTGGCACACGGCAGGTGCTCAGTAAACTGACTGAGGGGACTCTGAACTGATTCGAGGAGATAACTAGAGAGAACATTCCTAGAGCTCTCGCGTGGGTGCCGTGCTGAGTGAGTTACCAGCATTAAGTCGGGTCGCCCTCACACAACCCTACAAGGCGAGTCGGACCATTATTCCCATTTACAGGTATAGAAACTGAGGCTCAACGCAATAAATCATTAGCCTGCGATCACACAGCCAGTGAGGGACAGAGCCAGGATTTGAACCCACACAGAGCCCTTAAGTAACCCCATGCCCTGACTGAGCCAAGGTGAGCAGAAAGGTCCCAGGCAGAGGGAAGAACTACCATGCCTTCCTCAAGGGCTGGGACCCTGTGGGGCGCCCCTCTCCCTCACCTGTCATGACCATTATTCCCATCCCGTGTGGGCAAGCAGTGACAACAGGCAGGTAACCACCTTGTCAGAGGTTTCACGTTTCCCTAGCCTCTCTCCCCTAGTGGTCTCTAGGCTACCTTTACAACTGTCCTACCTTCTATGGACTCCCGGCATTATAATCCGCCCCAGCTCATTTTTGGCAGCAGGTGTGATGTCAAAAGGGGGAAGAAGAAGACAATGCAACCTTGGGCAAGCTCCCTAAGCTCTTAGGGCCTCAGCGTTCTCATCTGCAGAACGGGGACATAACCACCTGCCACAGAGGGCTGTCCACGCAGCTGTTTCATCAGTGACCTTGCACCTAAGGGTTGTTTCCAACACTCTGGCCTCAGGTACCCCATAAGGTGGAATCACTCATCCGGTGAGCAAGCCAGGCTCAGGGAAGTAAGGTGCCCTCCAGCACCCAGCACCCAGCAAAGGATACAGTGGAACAAGGGGTGAGCGGTCTGTCCGACTCCAGGAGAGGGTGTTAATGAACCCCTTGGACCCTGGCAACTCAGCTGCTCACAGCCAGGTGTGGGCCAGATGTGGTTTCCTAGCCCTGTATGCTCACACTCCCAGGGCGCTCCCCTAACATGGCACATGTCACATGGTGTTGGGGCCACTACCCTGCCGGATGGATGCTCTCGGCCCCCTACCCCAGGCCAGGTGAGGTGTGTGGGTGGGGGCAGGAGGAGCAGTTGGAAGGATAGGCACTATGGCTGACTGCAGAATAGAAGGGAAGTTAGCACCCTTTCTGGAAAAATCAATGGGCAGATGATGCTGCCGAAGTCACAATCTGCATGGAAGCCATACAAGGAAGTCAAAGAGATGAGAGAATCAAAGCCCCTTATAGTGGGTGGGGCCCTGAGAGGTGAGTGAGCCCAAGTCCCCATCATATAGATGGGGAAACTGAGGCCCAGGGTGGGGCCATGACTTGCTCAAGGCCCCATAGTGTGTTGGTGGCTCTGCCACATCTGGGGGGGTCCAGCCGCAGGTGGCTCATTTGCCATGGTGGGTGGGCCATTTGCTGGTCTTCAGGCCGCACACCCCAGGCATCTGATCCTCTCTGGTCTTCCCCACACTACCAAGGGGGCCAGTTTAGCCTCCCCCAGAAACACCAAATCTCAAGCTCTTCCCTGTAGGCTTTTGGCTTCTGGGATGCCCTACTCCCATCCCCACACTCCGCTCATATGTTAGGCAGAGTTGGAGAGACTATATTCAATAAGCGACTACATAGTTATATAATTAGAACAGAGCCCACCTAACTCCCAGTAAGTGCTCATAAATGTTAGCTATTATTACCAGGCATGATTATCACCATTTTACAGCTAGGGAAACTGAGGCTCGGAGGGACTGAGTGGCCCACAGGTATGAGGCGCTAGAGCCTTCACTCTTCCGGGCTTTTTCTTTAAGCTAACAGTTATTGGGTGCCCTTGGGAGCCAGGCTCTGGGCCGACTGCTTTGTGAGAATTATCATCCACAATCCTCACCATAGCCCTGTGATTTAGGAACTACGATCACCCCAAGAAACTGAGGCTCAGAGAGGGCAGGCGACTTGCCTGAAGCCACACAGCTGGTACATGGCAGAGCCACGGGTGATCTCAGGCAGCCTGGCCTCCATCTGTAGTGCCATCTCACTTGGGGCAGACTAAAGGGAGTAACCGCCCTGGCCTCTTGCAGGAGGAACTCTCACCCAAGTGAGAGACCAGGCATCCATTCCATTTCCCCGGCAATGTTGGCTCTGACTCAGAGTGGGGCCTGGGCCAGTCCTAGACCCCAGGGGTCCTGAAACTTCAAATTAAAAGAAGACCCACGCTGGTCCTTAAATTCAAAGATGGGGCCATCTGGGAAGCCCACCACCACAAGACCAGCCTGAGAGGCCTGACTGGGAAGGAGCTAAAACACACAAGCCTGCTTTTCAGGATCCTAGAGAACGCTGTGACTTTCTAAGACACGAATGCCTCCAGGAAGTCAGGTTTGTTGTGATCAAGACGTCTGTGTAAAACCTGCCCACTCCATCATCAAGTCATGTTTCTCCCTTCTTCCAAAACTGGCTCCCACTGCCAAGGGCCCTCTCTCCCCTTAGCCGTCCCTAAGCTTCGGCCACATGAAGTGACCAACCCTTTTATACCTGGAGGCTCTGCCCTTGCTCTTCCCCGATGGCCCCCCCTCCCTGCCGTAGCCTGGGCACATTCCTCATTCTTCACGGCTTTCAAATGCCACCTCCTTGAAGCCCCTCTCAATTGTCCTGTAAGAGTTCACAAGAGTACCCCAGGGAGAACATTTTTCACTGGGCCTCTGGGTTGCTGGGACAGCCAAGCTCCCTCAGAGCTACGGCTGCCACTAATTGAACACCTGCTGTGTGCAGGTGCTGCACCTGCAGTCTCTTAACCCCCATAAGGAGTCCAGAAGGCAGAGGTTACTGCCCCCAGGGCACTGCCTTTTAAAACCGCAGCTCTCGGAGACCAAGTGACTTGCCCAAAGTCACACAGACAGCAAGTGGCCAAGGAAAGCTGCCTCTCAAAACTGTGTCACTCCAGAGCTCCTGGGATGCATCAGATTGGGGGCATCCAGAGCAAGAGGGCCTGCTCTGCTCCTCCCATCTCTGCGTGCCAAGAGGGTGCCCGCTCCAAGTGGGAAGGCTCTGTGAACCTGGGCTGGGTGAAGTGAGCCGAGTAGCCAGGCTGGCCCTCTCGGTGGCCACCCGCCTGGGGCTCTCCGCACCTCGGGCCGATGGAGGGGGGCAGGTCTCGAGCCCAGGCCTGGAGCGGACCCAGCATCTTGGCCCTGGGGAGAGTCTAGCCACTCTTCTTTCCTTTCCCATCTGGCAAAGGGAGCTCCATGAGAAGGCCAGGCGGGCAGCTCCTCAGTCTCTGCTGTGCTCCCTGGCTCCCCTGCGGGGGCTGGCCCGTGGGCCCAGGACCTGAAGGAAATGTGAGGGCAGATAAACGAGCCCACCACCAGTTTCAGAAAGGACATTATTTAGTCACAGGAGGCTCTGCAGCTCCGGGCAGACCTCCCCTTCATAGGCATAGCTTGGTTTGCCCTCACCTGTCAGGCTCCATGGGGAAAAATTCTCTGGGTGGGTTTGCCCAAAGGAAATGAGCCTATCACCCCTCTTAGGGTGTCTGGCAGGGTGACTGTTCCTGGTGGCCCACCTTCCTGGGGAATCTGTGGGTCTGGACCTGCTCCCCTGGCCTCCAGGTGAAAACCTCCTCTGTGCTCAGCTCTGGGCAGGTGCTGGGAACACTGGGAGGATAGCCTGAAAGCCCCTGTACCCAAGGGCCTCACGGTAACCACAGTGTGATCAGGGCTGTGAGGGGGGCGAATGGAGTGGACACGGCACAGGCTCCAGCCCATCCAAGTGGAGGGCAGGGGGAGGCTTCCTGGAGGACGTAAACTGAGTCCAGAAGGACTTACCTGGCAAAAGAGGAGGCAGGGAAGAACCAGCTCCCAGGGAAAGAGGACTAGTACGAGGGCCACAGCCCGAGCAATGCCTGGTGTGTGACAGGCTGGACCCAGCCAGCCACAGCCTTCCCCTGAGCCTCCATCTGAGAAAGGCTCCTGCCTCCACTTCTCAGCTCTGTACTCTCCATCCCTGCTGGGGCCTGAGCTGTGGCCTGGCCCTGGTAAGACCCCACCCTTGCATTCTCTGGAGATCTGCTCCAAAAACTGGCCACCTGTGTGCATGGCACTGCACCTGCCTGTGCCCTCTTGTAGCCCAGAACCTTGGGCTGTGGTCACTTTCTGGGCCAGGTCAGGCTCAAGCTCCCTGCCCTCCCAGGCCCGTCAGAGGAGTCACGTTTCTGGGACACTTGGTCAACACCGGCTTGGCCACAGAGCCCCTGGCCAGCCTGGCCTTATATCTCTCAAGCTCCGTCTGGGCCTAGGTCCCAGACTCTCGGTCTCCCATCACCCTTGGGAAGCAGCTGTGGGCAGAATTAGCCTTCTGAGACCTCAGGCTGCCCAGGCTAAGAGAATGACGGGACTGTGACCCTGGCTGGGGACAGAGACCTAGCAGGGAGGTAGCCAAGATGGGGCAGCGGCTGGGGGTCCGAAGAGCAGCCTGGGCGTCCCGCAGAGTGAGGAGGGGGCTGCCACGCCAGGGAGGAGGGAGGACCAGCTCCTCCCCGCCATGCTGGCCTGTCTGTCTCCAGCACTTCACTGTAAAAATAAATGGAAGAAGCACACGCCAGACAGAAAAAAGGGAAGGGAAAAAAAAAAAAACAAAAAAAAAAAACACCCCCAACCGCCCCACATGCGCTCCCTTGGCGGGTCTGGGCCACGGCCTTGGCCTGGGTTACTTGCTGCTGCTTTTCCCCGGGAAGCAGCTAGTGCCAAATTTGCATTTACCACAAACAGAGACAACACAATGTCATAATCCTTCCCCTGTCATTCTTTCCTCTCTTCCTCCTCCCACCTCAGACACACACACGCTAACACAAAATGACGGCTCCCTCGACAGCCTGAAGGAGCAAAGCCCTCGATCTGCCTCTTAATCGTTGGCGTTTCTCTCTGGCCCGCGCTCCGAGCTCCGTGCCCATCGCCCAACTTACAGCAGACCACCCACTGCCCCCTCCTTTGTCCCGAATCACCGCTGACAAATGGCCTGCTGGAGGTAAAAGAATATGCCTGGAAATAATGGGGGGGGGGGAAGAGAAGCCAGCCCCTGCGCCCCGCCGCCTCTGCACCCTCGCCGCTGGGGTCCTGGCCGCGGAAGCTGGACAAGGGGCAGGGATGGTGACTCGGCCCCTGGGACTCTGACCCGGGGCCCTGCCCGTCACGCCCCTGCTGCTGCCCGGGGCCACCGCGCTCCCCGAGCAGCCCCCTCCCGCCCCTCCTCTCCCGGCCACCCTCCTGGGCGCTGCTCTGAACATCCCCCGCGCTCCCCCCCCTCCATCGCTCTTGATGGCAGTTTCAAAGCTGCAGCCGCCACTCGAGCAGCTGCGGCCTTTGATGGGGACAAGGCAGCGAGGGCGGCCCGGGAGGCTCCTGCCCGCCCTGCCCTGGCCCGGCCCGGTCCTGCCTGCCCCCCCCCCCCCCCCCCCCCCCCCCCCCCCCCCCAGGAGCCTCGGGCCGGGCCGCGCGGCGCGGCGGAGCACCCAGCGGGCACGCCTCGCGCGCCAGAGCAAACTTTCACGACCGGAGGGAGAGCGCCGCGCACGCCCGTTACCTCTGCAGCAGCATCCTTCCTGGCACTTGCCCCAGACCCTCGGACAGACCGGCCAGGAGGACAGCAAGTCCCAAGCCCCAAGCCGAGGCTGGGGAGGAGGGGAGAGGGAAGAGAGAGAAGGAAAAGGAAAGGGGGGCAGTTTCTCGTCTTTCAGCCTCCTCGCGGCTCCTCCTGCCCAAGCCGGCAAGTGAAGTCACAGGGCTGGGGCGGTGACATCAGCTGAGCCTCTGACATCACGGCCCCTGCCGGATCTCACCTCTGCAGGGTGGAGATGGAAGAGCAGCAGGGAGGAGGGGATGGGTGGAGGAGGGAGGGGAGCACCGATCCTTCCTTCACCCTCAACTGCGGAGAGCGTGTGCCAGCGCGGTGGGGGGGAGGGGAGGGGAGGGGGGGGCGGCTCCTGTCTGAAGAATATGTTTTATCTCTATAGATAGGGGCGATTATGTGTCTATTTATAATTGGCCCCAGAGTGAATGGCTTAAAGGGGGAGACCGCCCACCACAGGCGCGAATCAAGGCTCCCTGCTCTTCTTGGAGCCACAGGGTAAAGGCCAGCGTGACAGCTCACAGGTCCCAGGGACTCGTCCCCAACACGTCGGGCAGTGAGCATGAAGACCTGGCGAGGCTCAGAGAGGGAAGGGCCTCCCTGAGGCTGCACAGCAGGAAAATGAGCTGATATCTGAGGGGCAGAGGCACAAGGAGGTGGGAAAGGGCTGGTCAGGGCCAGGAAAGGAGCCCAGAGCCTGAAGGGCCAGCCCAGCAGCTTTAGGGCTTTTTGAAGACTTTGCCAGCTGCAGGAATGAGGCTTTGGATCTGATCATTCAGCCCAGGCCATCCCTCCACAAAGGACGGCTTCAGAAAGGGAGAGGCAGGGTGGAGTAGTCCCCATCACCCCAAGGCCCATCTAGGTCCGCCCCTCCGGGTATGGCATGCTAGTTCCAACGGGCTGAGCATCAGGCACTCCTACTCCTCTTTTATTCCGTCGCAATGCCTGAGAAGTAGGTACCGAAACCCTACCCAGGTCAAGGTGGGGAAACTGAGGCCCAAGAGGTGGTGGGCCAAAACAGGGACCCAGGTGTCCAGTGCTCAGACTCCAGACCTTGGCCAGACCCTTGGCCCTACAATGCCCTTGGCCTGAGCCTCCTACTCTGTAGCTGCTTGGGCCAAACCCAGCCTGACAGGGTCTCCCTGGTCCTATGCCCGCCTCCTTGGAGAAAACCATGGTTGCTGCAGCCTCTGTCCTTAGATGAGAGGCTACGTAGCCACTCCGCTGTGCTCCCTTCAGCCTGAGACCCTAGCCCAGCCCCGGGCCCCTATGGGGCCCTGTTTGCCAAACCCTGACGGTACCCTCTTCCTGGCTCCACAGGGGACCTGGGCTGCTGGGCACTGACTGCCCCAAACTTGGCACACACCAACTGAGCTTCTGGGCCTGATGTTTAGTGAGAGCCCACTAAGCACCAGGCTCCGGTTTCTCATGTCATCCTTTCCACGGGCAGGATGTCAGGGTTACAAGGTTTCAGGCCAGGACACAGGGCTGCTCCCACTATCTGGAAAGTACTTCCATTTCTCTTGGGCTTTCCCCAAAGCCCAGAGCTAATGTTCCCAGCTCAGTTCTCAGGACTCCTGACATGCTTTGCCCTGGTCCTTCCCCCCACAACCAAGACCGAACATGGTGCAGAATCCGCAGAGGACACTCAGGAAGCCCTTGGAGGCAAAGGACTCTACTCACAAAAGATGAGCACGCAACTCCAAACACCAGCCAGGAAGCCCAGAACGAACACCTTCCTTCCGTTCCCTAAACCAACCATGCTCTCTCGTGCCTCCAGGCCTTTGCCCATGCTGTTCCCTCTGCCTGGAATACCTTTTCAACCCAGCCCCACCCCTTCCCTGATAACATGAGGGTCTCAACTGAGACATCACTTCCTCCGAGAAGCACTTCCTGACCCTCAAGTCCAAGTTAGATGTGGCTTTCCATGTCTCTCTCCCATTACCGGTCCTACTCCACAAGTGTCCTGAGGGGCCAGCAAGAAGTGGCAGAAAGGGATGGGGGTTCTGAAAGGGACGGCCAGGTTCCCATCCCAGCTACTGTGTGACCTTGGACAAGTCACCTGACGCCTCCCAATCTGTTTCCTCCTCTGTGAAATGGGGGGAGTAACAGCAGTCTCGGCCCTCACCAGACCCCAGCAGAATGGTTCTTGCTCTTTCACTTGCCTGCCTCCCGAGCTGGGCTGCCAGATCAGCCAAGGACATGGGTCTGTCTTGTCTTCCGACCCCTGGCACAGCGCTGCACACAGAAATATGCACGGAGGAACCTGGGCAAGGTTGGTTGAAATGGTAGACTGGAGAATTTTAATTCAGTTAAGCAAGCACCTATCTCAGGTCATCTGGTTTTAAAATCTTGCCTCCACCACTTCCTTCCTGTGTGATCTTGGGCAAGTTACTTAACTTCTCTGAGCCTTAAATGCCCCACCTGTAAAATGGGGATAAGAATAGACTCTACCTTATAAGGCTGTTGTAAGATTACAGGAGAGAAGTGAAGTAAAATGCTTAGAGCAGTGCAGAATCTTAGTGG
Source organism: Callorhinus ursinus (assembly GCF_003265705.2). NCBI lineage: Eukaryota > Metazoa > Chordata > Mammalia > Carnivora > Otariidae > Callorhinus > Callorhinus ursinus. The sequence continues at coordinate 6,391,307 of NW_027397110.1, read as the reverse complement.
GAGCCAGCCCTGTGTTAGCTGCCATCATTATTACTTTATCTGATCGGGGCCTGCAAGGTACCACAAAGGACAGAGAAAAGTTAGAGATGCGGTGGGACAGTGGGAAGAAAGTGGGCTTTCAAGGATCAGAGACTGGGCTCCAACATCATCTCACTGAGCCTCAGTTTCCCGCTCTTGAAGCAGGGTAACACTCCTTCGCTGGGTTTTGAGTGGGTGACTGCAAACAAGGAGTATGAAAGTGCCTCGCACGGGGTCAGGCACTTAGGAGATAAGCAATATATGTGGGTTCCCTTCGGTGTCCTCAAACCATGGACATATGTGAACAGTTATTCAGTAACTTTCAAGAACATCCTGACATGGGTGAGGTGTGATCATAAGCCAGGAGCAACAGACGCAGAGAAAAAGCTTAGAAGGAAGGGCAGTTGGGAGGAGACAACAGGAAGGGCTTCCTGTAGGAGGAGGTATGTGAGCCTCCCCGGGAAGGGAAGAGGGAGCAAATGCATGGACAGAAGAGTTGGGGCACCCAATCCCCCAAAAGCAAAGTACATTTCTGAGGCAGCTAATTGTAAGCATATTTGGGTGGAGGGGGCCCTGTCCCCTCTGTCTGGAAGCAGAGGCTTTTGGTAGCATGATGGCTGAGCTGGAGGGCTCAGCACCAAACCTCTCTCTGTGCTGGGCGTGCTATTGTCAGGGATAAAGGCCAGTCACACGGAGACCACAACAACCAAGCTGGGAGGGATGCTGGAATTATCTGGCCCAAGCATTCTACACACATGGAATCTGAGGGCCAGAGAGACAAAGGGATTTGTCCAAGGTCACATGGAAGATCAGTGACAGAGCTAAGGCCTATGCTTAGCGTTACAACTCCTGGCTCAGAATTCTTTTAATGATAACAGTGATAACAACCATTAATGCTACTTATGTAGCGCTTCCGGAGGGCACCCCTGTCTTGACTTGTTAGGAGAATGAACTAATTTGAGACCCGCAACTACCCTCTGGTGAGGGACTACCATTACCCCCATTTTAAAGATGAGCACACTGAGGCCCAGAGAATTGAACAGAGTTATACCGTTAATAAAGGCCATACCCAGCATTAAACCCCAGGCTCTCTAGCCCCAGAGTCTGGGCTTTTAACCAATATGCCCTACTGCTTCTCATCATTACATCCATCCATCCCATCATGCATGCATGCATCCATCTACCCAATCAAGCATGCAAGCATTCATTCAAGGAGTGCTTATTTGAACTCCTACTGTTCCAGGCACTGAGGAGTTAGCTGTCCGTGCATGACCAGCCCCCTGGAGCTCCACCCACCTGTCTGTGACCCCTGTCACCCCGTACTGTGCTAAGCTGCTTCAGAGCTTACTAAAAACCATCCTCCTGAAAAGCCCGGCCTCAAATTTAGCTGCTCAAGACCACAGACCACTCTACTATTGGGAAACCACGAACCAGCCCCCTTTCAAAGGCCATTATGTCGCCTTCTTTGCAAAGGGTAAGTGATGAACGACGATCCAGTATCAATTTCAGGGCAGAATGGTGAGTTGCATGGAGGTCTGAGAACTCCCTGCCACAAAAAAAAAAAAAAAAAATCCTGCAAATCAGATCTGGAAATGCTTAGTCCGTGAAGCTTGAAGCAAGCGAGCCAAAAAGTGCAGTGGCTGAGTTCTGCCACCACAAGAGCTTTCAACAAGCCCAGCCCCCTGGGCACAGAGGAGGCAGCTCAGTCACATGTACTAGGCAACCTTTCAGAGAGCCTTCTGGGCTCCCAGAAGACCCAGACCTTTCCCTGCTCATAGTAGAGCACCTGCTCTGTTCCAGGCCCACTACACTGTTCTACCCCAAAAGGCTGGCATGACTGTGCCATTCTCCAGAGGAGGAGACTAAGGCTCAGAGAAAGGAAGACCAGCTCAAGGTCAGCATGGACCCGATTGGGTCCAAAGACTGTGATCCTCTTTCAACAGTGCTACTTTAGGGCAGCCTTGGGCTGGCTCGTTCCTCTGTTTCCTCTTCCTTGAAGTGAAGAAATAGGGGAATAAGAGCAGGAGCCCCCTTCCAGCCCTGGCATTCCAGTGCTCCCACCTGACGAGGCTGCAAGCCTGGAGCTGAGGACAGAAAGGAGGGCCAGGCAGACGCCACCCAGCCCGAACCACCACCATCTCCCCTCCACCAGCACCCTCAGTCTGTAAATAGTCCTAGAACAACAGATCTTAAAATAGGCATCGACTTCAGGGAGATGAGGTCTTTTCTTATGCCCATTCTACGGATGGGCATACCGATTCAGGTCTCTAGGATCAGCGCTTTCTCCCTGCCACTGCACCTCCAACACACTCTAGGAGGCTCCGAACATCATCCGCTGTTGCCCAAAGAGCAGAGAGACAAAGCCAGAGGAACCGGGTGGCAGCTGAAATTGGGGTATTAGAATTATTAATAATAATACCCGAAACCTATATAGCATGGCGCCACTTCCTGGCCCTGCAAATGCTCACAGCCTGCTTCCTCCTCCCTAAAACAGGGTTAATACTAGTTATTGTTCTGAGACGGCAGGACAGGGATCACGCCCGCCATTTTACAGATGGGGAAACCGAGGCACGGAGAGGTGGCGGGAAGCGCAGTGAGGCCATAATTCCAACGTGGGTCCGAACCGAGGAGGCTGAAGGGCGAGAAAGGCCTGGGGTGGGCGTCGGGTGGGCTGGGATTCTGAACACACTCTCATCCACTGGCAGTCTGCCGATGGCCACAAATGAGGGGTGATCTGCCCGCCCGGGGGGCCATCAGGGGGCCTGCAGCCTGCCCTGGGCACAGCTGCCGCCCTGGCAGACCCCCAAAGAGCCCCCTGAAGAATCGCTGCACTCGCGAGCTTTTTTCCCATTCCAAACATGCCAGAGCCCCGCGGACCCCGGAGGCTGCTACTTAGCGCCAGATTAATCACACCGAATTCTCCATCCAGATATTGCGTGCAGGCCGAACTCCCACCGCTAATCGCCGTAATATTCTCCTCGGCGTGTGCAGGCGGCCGGGGCGATGTTCCAGGAATATTAATTCTCCACAGCCGGCTCCCTCCCGCCGCACGCATGCGCCCCCTGCACCGCCGGCTGCTGCTCAGGGATCCGGGGGCCAGGCCTGGGGTGGGGGGCGGGGGGGCGCGCCAGCAGGAGGCACAGCCCGCGGGCCAAAACCCTCCCTGGGGGCCGGGGCCTGCCTGGTGGGAAAAGCAGGCCTAAGGCCCGGCTGGCCTTTTAACATGAGCCACCGCGGGGCTGGAAGTGCCTGTGGTGAGGGTCCCCCTGCTCACCCCATCTCTCCTCCCAGTCCTGCCCCTGAGCCCCCTGCCCCAGAACCTGCGGGAGGCTCAGGGCCCCCAAGAAGCCATACAGCATGGGCCCTGTGCTGCCTTCTCAACACAACAGAGCTTTGAGGAAATGGGCAGCTAGGGACCAGCTAATCCCAGCCAAAAAAAAAAAAAAAAAAAAGAAAAGAAAAGACACACAAAAAGGAATGAAAATCTTTCATCTGCTCAAAATATAAAAACGTGGGTGTTGGAGGGGACTCAGGTAAAGGAAGGTTGGGCTCTGCTGTGGGCCTGGCTGGGGCACTGAGGGGGCAGGTCTCTGCTCCTGGCAACTCCTAACCCTATGAGCACAAGTAAGGGACCGTCTTCCTACAATGCGCCCATTAGTAAGCAGAACCCAGGGAGCACCAAGGCAGGATGGCTTCTAGTTTCTGGAGGGTCCCTGAGGAGAGAAAGCACCCATCTGTTCCAAGCCCGAAGGTTCTGGCTGAAGCACAGGCTGCTGGGCCTGGGAATGAGACACGGGCCTGTCCTCGGGGAGCTCCCAATAAGCCCAAGGCTCAATGTAAATGCCAGCCTCCCTGAGCACAGGCCCCAGAAGCAAAGCTGCGGCTCACTCGCACCCTGAGGCCCCTAGAACAGCGCTGGGAAGAGGCGCATCTTCGAGGGCTTTGCCAAGTACCCCCTCTTGCTTTAGCTCAGCCCAGCCACGGGAGGCAGCTTTAACATGCCGCTTACAAATAAGGACGTCGAGGCACAGAGAAGCGAAGGGCCCAGCAGATGAGTCCCCAGGCTGTCCGAATTCGAAGCCAGTACCGTCCCCTCTTCACTGCCCAGCCTGACTCCATGCCCCGTCCCTCCCCTGTCTGGGGCTCCATCTCTTCTTCTCCGAAATGAACTTTAAGGTCCTTCTTGCTCCCACATCCTGTCCAACACGCAAAAGCATGTATGAAGCACCTACTGTAGGCCAAGCCCAGGGTTCCAGAAATGCGTAAGGTTGCTCAAGGAGCTCACAGTCTGGTGGGAGGAAAGATAAATAAACCAATGACCACAGTCCACTCTGAGCCCCAGGGCAAGGGGCCTTCCTCCATGGCCTTGGGAGATGGGAAGGGCTTCCTGGAGAAGGCAGGCATTGAGAAGTGGAGAGGAATGGGGATCTTCACACTGGAGTCTGGACTAGAGTGGACAGATGGGGCCGAGAGCAGTTTTTGCCAGTGGTGCAGTGAAGGCGGCCTCCACCGGAAGGGCGTGACTGACAGTGGGATGGTGTTCTGGGCGGGGTAGGGCTGGGTGTGGATCCAGGTAGGCTGGGCTGTCTGGGCTGGCCCAAACCAGGCAAAGGCAAGGCCCTTAGGCCAAGGGACGCTGAAGAGGGGGGCCTCTTGAACCCAGGTCTCCTGACTCCTGGTCCAGTGCTCTGGGAGGCAGAAACTGTAAGCACACCCCCCAAAAAAGAGGGTCCAGCCTAACAAAGTGAGCACAAGGGGGCCGCATGAGGGGCTGGGGCTCAACCCAATTGCTTTCTGGCCCAGAGAGATTACGAGAATCGAGGTTTAAATCACAGAAGTGAGGGATGTAGTTTGCGCCTCCAGCACCCCCAGCAGCAGCAGTCATCTCCCGTGCCCCACGGACTCGAGGTGTGTGAGCCGGGCAGCTGCCGGGCACCTCTCATACGCTGTCCCTCACCTAAGTGTCACAGCACAAGAAAACAAAGGGGTCCCTCACCCATTTCTCAGATAAGGGGACTGAGATGTGGCGATAAAGCACAGGCAGAAACCACCCTGCGGGCCTCCTCCATGCTGCGCCCCCTGCCCACAGTCTCACAGGGGGCATTACAAGTAAGTCCACAGGCCGCAGGAGGCAGCATTTTAAGGCTCCTGGATCTGGGCCTGTGTGTTCAGCGTCCTGCCCCCCACGCTCCACCCCTCGCTCCCGATGAGAGCGCGTGTACAGGGGCCAGGAGCCCTTCTTGCCCTCCTCTTGCTCTGACAAGTCCTCAAGAACCCAGTTCCATGCCTTAAACTCCCTTTATGGGTGAGAAATCCTGGGCAGAGCTGGGACTCAGCCGGGAGCCAGCAGATAGTCTGAGAGGCTGGGGGACAAGCCAGGGCCCAGTCCTTCCCTCGGGAGGTAACGTCGCAGCATGTCAGCTGACTGAGGTGGGCCTCGAGACCCCAACGGAGTGGGCATCAAGTCAGCCCGGGAAAGTCCCAGAAAGCTTCCCGGAAGAGAGGGTGTTTGGTAGCAACCTAGAGAGTGTAAAGCACCACACACATGAGACACAGGGCCCCACGACTTCGAGGCAGACAGGGCCCAGGCTCAACTCTCTGCCACCCCCTGCCCCCAACCAGCCTCATTCCAGGCCAGTCCTATGCCTGTGGCCAGTCCCAGTGCAGGCCTGGTCCCAGGAAATTCCTCCTAAGAGACTGGTCTGACCATCATGGTGCAGAGGTGCTTGGTGTGCCCTGAGGCCCCAGATCCCATACATCCCCTCCCCTTGAGCACCACCTGCCCAGGAGCGGCAGGGCCTGGGTCTCAGCTGCTAAGCCTTGTAGGCAGGGCTGATGGACCAGGGAGTCAGGATCCTGGGCTTTTTTTCCTAGACTCCCCTCTGGAGCAAGGTAAGGGGGCAGGGCACGAAGCAAGGGTGAACCAAGCGCCTGCTCCCTCACAGGAAGCCTCCTGGTCAGGCCCAAGTCCCTGGAGGGGGCTGACAAGTGTCCTTCCTGGGCACCTCCCCCGGAGAGATTCAGTAGTCTCCACTGCTGGCTCCCAGCTTCTCCAGCAGGGTAAAGATCCGGGTCTGGGCCCAGCCTCCCAGTTCCTTGCTGAGACGCTGGGCAAACCACCTCCATGCTCCAAGCCTCAGTTGGCTCAACTGAAACAAGAACTGGCCACACCCATCTTACAAGGTTATTTCAAAGATTCCAAGTGATGTCGCCGTCTATGTCGCCGTCTCAAGGTGAATGCCAAACAGAAAAAGTAAACGCTGACCCCTTCCCTAGGGCTAGGCATTTGGCCGGAGGAGGGGAAGTAGGCATTTAAAAAGCCCCAGGAATATAAAAGCAGGTCTTCTCCTGAACAAGGGAATTCACATTCACCTCCTTTAGTGCTCCTTTATTGCCTCCCCCTGGAGAAGGAAGGACTATATTCTCATTTTACAGGTGAGTATCTGAGGGCCGGTAGATGAGGGGGTCTTGCCCAAGGTCACAGAGCTCCAAGTCCCGGGTGTGCCTTGCCTGACTCTGCTAAGTGGGTGCTTTCAGGCTATGGGAAGGAGTGGGCAGGGAGGAAGACTGGGCACCTTGAACCAGCCCACCAGCCCAACCTAGCCCCAGGGCTTAGCCTGGCTCCAAACCCCAGCTCAGGGAGAAGAAAGCCCCCCATCCCCTACCTCCCTGAGGCTGCAGCCATCTTGGGCCCTGGCAGGGGCTTGTTTTGAAAGCCAGGAGCCCAAGAGCCCTAGGACGGAAGCCAGGACGGGGCCGGGAAGCGGGAACATCCCCGCAGGATGAGCCTCCTGGTGGGCAATCACCCCCTGCCAGCGTCCCGCCAGCCTCCTGCAGTGCAGTGCATCCGCGGAGCACAAATGCTGTGCTCGCGCGCGCGCGCGCGCGCGCACCGGCAGGCACCTGCCAATCTCAGCCCACGGCCCCCGCCCCAGCCCCCCTCTCCCGGAGGACAGATAATTCTCTCGCTCTCCCAGCCTGACAAAATAACTAATGCTAACTCAATAAAGTCGCCCTCGAAGGTTTTTAATTACCAGACTGTGCCAAAGACTAAAGACTCTAGGAGCAGGAGGGAGGCCAGGGGAGGCTGATGGAGGTCGGCGAGGCTGAAGTAGGGCTGTGGGCGGGCGTCCCTCCCAACTCAGGAAGAGGGCACGGCCAGGCCGCTGCTGTCCAGGGTGCTGGGCCCGGCGGTCACAGGGATTTAGGATTCATATTGGCAACAGCGGCCACTGATGGAGGCCAGGCTAGGTTCCCAGCCGGAACAGGATGGAGATTTCTCTCAGGCAAGTCGCATGGCCGATCACAAGGCAGAAACTGACACCCCACTGTACAGATGAGGACAATGAGGCTCAGAGGGGGGCAGTGGCTTGCTGTGGTCACACAGCCAAGCCTGGATTGCCCAGTTATCCTTGGCGGCAGGCGGAGTGCCTGGCTGCCGGCAGCAGGAGATACAGACAGGAGTGTGGTTGAATGGAGGGTCTGAGGGCGCAGGGATGGCCCTCAGGAAAGGGTCTAATGGTGTGTGGTGGCTTCTGTGCAGCGAGATGTGCCGGCTGGGGAGGCAGACAGCACAGCCAGGAGCTGGCTGGATGGAGGCTGCCCAGGGAGACCAGAGGGCCCAAAGGCAGGGGCAGCCTGGCTGGGTCCTGCTTGGAAAGCCACCAGTCATGGGGTAAGGCGGCTCAGAGACACCCCCCCCCCACTGAGCCCCCACTGCCACTAAGGGCAATGACGAGGGGAGGAGAAGCCACGGCAGGAGAAACGGTGACACCATCTAGTGACCTAGCCAAGCCGCCTAACCCTGGTCCAAGCACTTCTTCTCTGACTAAAGGAAAAGTCAGGAATGCCTGGAGTGCCCACATGCTGCCTCTGCCCCAGAACAACCCCCAAACTCCTCCCCACCCTCTGGGAGCTGGCCCTGCCCTCCTTGGCCCCAACCACTCCACACTCCCATCCAGGGGCCTGTCTTCTGCTCCTTCCAGCTCATCCAGCCTCTTCCTGCCTCAGGACCTTGGCCCTGGCTCTCCCCTCTCCCAGGGATGCTCTTGCACAGCCGGTTCATGTCGTTCAGGTCACAGCCCAAATGGCACCTCCTCCAGAGAAGCTTTCCTTGAACCTCCTGCTTACCATGGCCTCCTCTGTCCAAGGCCGAGTGCCCACTGGTGGAAATGCCACCACACAGCCTCAGTCCCAACACACGCATCCATCCCCTCCTCCGGGCGGCCTCCCCATGCCCCAGGCAGAGTGGCCTTCCTCCCCAAATGGTACAGGTTGCCCTCAACACTCGGACCCTAGGCTTCACTGAGGTGTGGGCTCTGAAGCCAGCCTGCTGGGGTTCAAATCCTGTCTCAGCCACTTACTAGCTGTTTGAGCTTCTGTGAATCTCAGTTCCTTCATCTATAACATGGGGGTAAACCCCCTATCTGTGGGGGACTTAGAACAGTGCCTGGTGAGTGCTTGGTGTTGCCCAGCCTCATCATCAATGGATCCTTGCCCAGCACAAGCCCGGGACATGGGGACACTCAGGGAGCACACCGTGCTGGCTCAATGGCTGACCCTTGTGCACCTGGCCAGGGAGGTAGACCTGGCTCCATTTTCCAGGTGAGGCAACGGAGGCTGCAGGAGGCTCAGCCTTCTGTGGTCCTGCTGCCCTGGGTGTGCTCTTTTCACTGCTGCTTCTGTGAATCTGCTCTTCCCAGCTCTGCAGAGGCGCCAACTTGTGGGGGGTGGGGGGGGGGCGGCGCCGAGAGCTAGCACAGCTGTGCCTGGCTCCCGAGGGCCGTGTGGGGTGGCTGGAGGCCCCAACACCAAGCCCTGCCTGGAGCCTCCTGGCTGGGATCACAGCCCTGCGGTGTTCGAGCTGCTGCCCACCAGCCGGCCCCCTGGCATCAGGCCCGGGATGCCAGCCAGCCGGGAGAGGAGGCAGCTTGGCTGTCAGCCAGCTCACGGTGCCCGAGCTGTCAGCCGGGAGGCAGGCCAGGCAGGGCAGAGACCCCCGCTCCCCCTCCCCACCCCCCGAATGGGGCCCTGGCCAGGCCACTGGGACAGGGCCGAGCTGCTCACTGCCACGGCTGTAAGGGGGCGCGGGCCCTACGACTGCCGGCCCCCACACAGGGCTCAGGGACATAATCTCACTGGGAGGGGACTCAGGAGACCTTGTCCCCATTTATTCAGCTCAGCTTTCACTATAGTGGAAGCAGCACGTGGAGCAGGGGCATTTTCAAGTCAAATAATAATAAAATCAGCAACAACCACGGCTGACATTTAGCAAGCACTTACTCTGTGCCAGGTGTTTCATGCGCCGCTGCACTGACTCCTCCCAGAGGGAGCTGCTGTTTTTATCCCCCCTCTACAGACTGGCGGCTGAGGTCAGAGAGGAGCAGGAAGTCACTCAGAACCACACAGCGCGCTGGGGGAGGACTCCGATTTTGAGCTCAGGCTCCAGACCCTATATTCCGACCTCTCTGCTCCACTGGATGGCCCAGCTGGCTGGCCCTGGGCCAGGAAGTCACCCATCTGCAAACTGGGCACAGTCAGAGAGGATAACACTGCAGAGTTGACCAGGGGCTAGAAAGAAAAGCAGACCTGAGCAGAGGACACGGTCCCTAAATATGACTAGTCGTTGGTCATATTCACTGAGCTTCAGGAATGATGAGAACAAAAAGGCCCATCTCATCAGAGCCTCTGCCAGCCTGCCCCATCCCCCCACAGCATCCTGGGCACCCTCCATGGGCATGGCTGGGCTAGCGGGCGGGGGGGGGGGGACTGGGGAGGGGCAGTTCCTAGGGCTAACTAAAAGCCCATCATGCACGGCCTTGAGCCTCAGACCCAGGAGCTTCCCTTCACACCACCTCCCCCCACTCCTAGACAAGGTAGACTCGAGAAAAACTGGCCAGAGCATCATGGGCCTAAGCCAGACCAGCGCGTGCAGACCGGTCTCTGGTGTGGAGCCCTCTTGTCCTTTGGTCCACAGAAAGGCTTGGGTTCTGCATCGGCCCACTGGGCAGGGCCCATTATTTTTGGTTCAAGATCTCACAGAAAAGACTGGGGTCAGGGTGCCTGGGTGGCACAGTCAGTGAAGCGTCCGACTCTTGGTTTTGGCTCAGGTCATGATCTCAGGGTCCTGAGACCAAGCCCCAAGTTGGGCTCTGAACTCAGCAGGGGAATCTGCTTAAGATTCTCTCTTCCTCTCCCTCTGCCCCTCCCACTTGTGCGCTCTCTCTTAAATAAACAAATCTAAAAAAAAAAAAAAAAAAAAAAAAGACAAGACTGGGGTCATTGGCGAGCATGTGCAAAGGCAACCAGTCAGCCCCGCTGCTCACATCTGATCAAAGTACTATTTCTTTTTACCATCTCTCTTCTCATTCAACTCAAAACAAGCCCAGTGGGAGAGAGGGCATTGCCACTGTCCCTGTTTCCCATATGCCCAGAAAGGGACAGTGACTTACCCAAGATTACATAGGTCATCAGGGGGCAGCCCGGGGTCCTGAGGCCCCCAGCACTCCTCTTACTAGAATTCCTTATCTGGAGGAGGGCGAAGCTCTCAAGCTCAGAGCCAGCTCCAGCTCCAGCTCCCAGAGGAGCAGAGGGGAGCAGGGGAGGATGGAGGGCAGACAGGTTTGGATGGGTAGAGGTCTGCGGGAGACAGGTCTCCACCCTGACGGGCTACCCGCGGCCAGGGGCACCCAGTGGCCATGGCACGTGAGCAAAGATGCTGCGAAGATGCCCAGCGAGACAGGAACCCGCCTGAGCATCACTGACTAGGGCTTCGAGGAGGGAGGCTGGCCAGATGCCAGGAGTGGGTGCTCCTGGTATTCCACAGTGGGAAGGTTGGCAAGAAACTGTGAACCCCTCCCTCCCCTGGCATCACTGAAGCCGGCCCTGTGCCCTCCTGCCCAGACACCAGGGCAGCAGACAGTGCCCAGAGCAGAGTGGGGTGGGGACCGTAAAGGAGTCTGGGCTCCAGCCCGGCTGTGCGACCCTGTGAGTCACAGCCCCTCTCTGAGCCTGGACTCCTCTTCTGTGCAGTGATGGAGCAGGACAGAGGATACTCTCACCGCCCTGGTGGGTGCACAGTAGGACTCCCAATCTGCCGGCCCAGTTACGGCTCTGCCTTAATTGCTTCTGTCCCTGCACACATGCCTTTCATGGACTCTCCTGCCAGGTTTTGTTTTGTTTTAACCACAGAAAGTAGAGCAGGGACAGGCCCAAGCCTGGGGGCCAGGGAGGGGTGGGGGACCCTCCCCCAAAGTACAGATCACCCCCCATCAGGGAGTCCTGGAAGCAGCCGGCCCCACACCTTGCATTCCATCCCTGTGGCCAGCAGAGGAAGCCCCCACTGGTGTGTCCTCAGCCTCAGTGCTCATGGATGGGTGCACTGGGCAGTGAATGACACGGCGCAGGGATGGCAGACACCAAGACCTCCCAGACCCACGGCCTGCCCTCTGTGGGCGGGGAGGAAAATGGGGGCTCGCCAGATATAGATCTGACATAAGCCCTGGAGATTCACCTTTTAGAAGGCTTGAGAGGGACAGGAGGAGGTGGTGGGCAGACGGCAAGGGCCCCCAGGGCCCCCAACTAGGGGTTCCAGGGAATATTTACAGGGCAGGCAGCAAGCAGCAGGTGAGGGAGGGTCCCGCCGGGGATGGGGGCCAAGGGGCCCTGCTCCACTTGCCTCTCACACACCAGCCACCCACTGGCACTACCCACTCCTACATTCCTTATCTTCCCTTCCCCACTCCCTCCTGCCAGTGGGCCTCCAATGCCCCAGGCCTCAGTTTCCCCCCAGGACAAAAGAGCTATAGCCCTGAACCAGGCAGCCTTGGCCTCAAGACCTCCTGAGTAAAACATGCCGGCAGTGGCGGGTCACCCAGGATCATCAGAGAACTGGGGCAGGGGGTGCAAGGACAGTGGATACAGCCCCAGTGGGTGGGTTACTCTTCCTTCTCTGCAGTCAGCAACTCACCAGCCCTCATCCCTCTCTCCCTGCGCAGCAGCCCTCTCCCCCAGACTTCAACCACCCGGGGCGGGGGGACGACCTGGCCAGCAAGTCACCAGGCCAGGTGTGTAATGCTAAGTGTGGAGGGCAATCAGCAGGCAACCTGGAGGAGGAAGGGGGGGGGGACAATAGCAAAGGAAAGGAAGTGGAGGGGAAGGGGGAGGGGGAGGAGAGGAGGGGAGGAGAGAAAGGGGGGAGGAGGAAGTGGAGGGGAGGAGGGAGGAGGGGAGAACAGAGAAAGGGGTCGGAGGGAAAAGTAGAGGGGGAGAGGAAGGGAGAGAACGTGTCAGGGAAGGAGGGGAGGGAGGGGGGAGGGGCGGGAGGGGGAGGGGCAGAGGGGCGGTCTGAAATCTCCCACAACATCAAAGCCTTCCCAGCCGCAGAGCACAGTCACGTGTGTGCGGCCTCGTTGCTCATTCCTTCGTTGGGAGAAGCCGCTGGGCCTGGGGCTGCTGAAGGAATTTTAAAACGAGGCAGATTGCCTGGAATATTGGGGGGCGGGGGGTGCAGTCAGAGAGCTTAATCTCCAGGCAGGTTTTGAAATCTTTCCCTCCAAGGAGAGTGTCAGGACAGAAGGGGCCTCTTGGTCAGCTGCTGGGCAGGTGGCCAAGAGCGGGGAGCACCCAGCTACTTGGAACCCACTGGTGGGAGGCCTGGGCAGGGCCAGCCCAGTTATCAAGGGAAGCTGGAAATCTGGATTTTATGTGAAAACTTCCCCTTTTCAATACTGGTTCAATTTAAAAAAGGGGGCGGGGGGGAAGGAAAGGAAAAAACCACCACAGGGGCCAAATAGAGCATGTCCTGATTTGGGCATAGGACCTCGGTCTGCCACTTCTGATGGACTCCAACCCCCTCGTACCACAAGTAGGGAAACTGAGGCCCAGAGATAGAATGGGGCTCGCTCAAGGTCATGTGGTGGGCACTCAATGGTGGGGGCTAGAACCTCAGGGTCAGGCGGGCAGACCGGCCCAAAGGTCCAGAGTCCAAGAGGTGGGTGAGCCATGGACTAGTGGGGAAAGGCCTTGCGGCAGGGGAGGGTCTCTGAATGCCAACACTGCTGTCCTGAACTTCCTGCCCTGTCCTTGCATGATGCATTGTTCATTATGCCGTCCACTGCCACCAGGCCCTGGCCCCACCCACAAACAAGGCCAGGACAGGGGACAGGTGCCAGACCCTGGTGGGGTCTGCCAAGGAGGCAGCCGCTGCCCCTGTGATGGGGGTGACAGGGGGTTCCCCAGAGGAAGGTCCCGGGGCAGGACACGGAGGATTCTAGGCTAAACAGCCCAGAATCTGTGTTTGCCTGGCGCAGTGTAAACGGCTGCTGGTCGCTGGGGTGAGGCTGGGCGAGGGGTGACCGTGGGGAGCCCTGCAAACTCAGAAGCTTGGGCCATTTATCTTAAGGGCACCCGGGAGCCCCCGGAGGTGTCTGAGCAGGAGAGAGGTGGGCTCCGATCTCCACTTTGCGGTCGCTGGTATGGGGCCAGATAGGCTGCTCTGGAACTCATTGCTTCATGTGTTCATTCGACAAGTATCTACTGAGCACTTACTCTGTGCCAGGCCCGGGGCAGACAGACAGGTGGATGTGGTACTGGCCCCCACGTGGGGGCAGGGGAGCCAATGTGAACTGCGAGTGCCACTAAGGGGTGAAAGGCTTCTCCCGGCCAGGAGCCTCCTGGCCCTCCAAGTAGGATCCCTCCTGAGAGGGGAGGGAGGGAGGGGGAGAGAGAGGAGGGAGGGGAGGGAGCAGTACATGCACGGGCTCAGCAACGAGTACAAGCGCTTCAGCAGGCCCAGGGGTGGGCAGGAAGGTGACACAGCTTCTTCACTCTATCCCAGGGGCCACAGGGAGCGGGGGGGGGGGGAAGACAAGGGATTTGATGCTTAGGGGGCTGGTGCGTGCCTTCACTCTGAAAACTATTGTTGAGAAAGGGAGCCCCCTCTTTTTATCAGCAGAACCAAGCAGCTGGGCAGCTGGGCAGCGGTTCCTGTGAGCAGACTTCAGTTTGAGGCAAGGAAGAACTTTCCAGTGCACACAGCTCCTTTGCTGGGTGTCCCCAGGGGCTGGTATGAGCAAGGCCCAAAGCCCAGGCCCAGGTCCCCCAGCTGCAGCTGGACGACCTCCGACAAGTCCCTCAGCCTGAGCCCTGAGCCTGCGGAGGAAGTGCCCCTGTGGAGGAGCTGCCAGGGTGCTTAGGCAGGAACCCTGAGTGATCTCGCAAGGTGCTGACCCTGACCCTGAGGGGCATCAGAGCTGAGGGTGTGGCGGGAAAGGGAAAGGGACCGTGCTGGGGGGTGGGGAGGGAGTTGGGAGTCACCCCTCACTGAGCAGGAGCCTCGGTGCCAACAATAACGACACTGTAACAGGTTATGAGCCCTGTTCTCCACAAGGGGAAACTGAGGCTGGGGCTCCCACAGCAGAGTCTGGATTGGCGCTGAGGCTTGCAGAGACCACCGTCAGGGTCCTCAGAAGAGGCGAGGGCAGGGGCAGAGGAGAGGGAGTTCTGGGACCAAGCGGCAGGTCTCTGGGGAGAGGGTCTGGAAAGGGGGCAGCCTTCTGTCAATCCTGGCCACGGGCAGCTGAGGGTGGGGGTGGCGGATACAGGGGACACCACCCATGTGGCCTGGCATCATCACTTGCACCCCCATCTGGGGCAGGACTTCAGGTGGGGTGGGTGGTCTCAGGAGACCCACCTCGATCCTCAAAGAGCTGCCGCCCCTCCCACCAGCCGGTAATGGTGATAGAAACCAAGGCCAGAAGAGGATGCCTTGTCAAGGTCACTAGCCAGTGAGAGGCAGAGCCAGGCAGGCCCTCTGCTCCCAGAGAAATTCCTGGGTATCTCACGGGAGGTGGGTGCGGGGGCGGGTGAACAACAAAAGGCAGGAAGGGAAGAAGGGAACTGGCGTTGCCCATGGCCCTGACCCAAGGCTCATGCAGGACACCACCCCTCCTTACTCCAACCACGGTGTGCACAGCATCTCCCACCCTGCCATTCTGGAATGACTGCTTTACGGGGGTGCTCTGCTCACCTGGGTGCTCTTCCCCCCTATCGGCTTAGCTCCAGTCTCAAGCCCTGCACACAGGAGGGGCCTAGTAAACACTGGGGTGAATTATTCCTGGAAGCCACACGGCCAAGTCCTGTAATATGTGATCCGTTTTATCCTCACCACCCCACCCAATGAACTGGGGGTGATTCACAGGAGGGAACGGAGGCCCAGGGAGGTCCAGCCACTCACTCTTGGTTACACAGCAGCAGCTAACCCTGACAAACAGCGTTTGCTGCGTGCAGGGCACAAATCCAAGCACTTTGCAGTATTTACTCACTTAACCTTCTCACCAACCCCTCACTTAAGGCAGCTATGCCCCTACCCCCGTTTTCCAGAGGAGGGCTTGGAAACAGAATTCAAGTAACTTGGCTGATGAGCTCAAGAACTGGGATTCAATCCTGGGGTATGCAGCCCCAGTCCACACCTTGAATCACCTTCCCACAATCAGCTTCCTGGTCTCTGTGGCCCTTTCCACACATCCAAGGAGGGGACCCTCAGGGATGCTGGGGGGCAGGGGGCAGGGCTGTGGATGGGAAGTATGCACAGCTTGGAAACCTGTGGGGGGAGGGGAAGAGATGGGGAGGGAAGGGAGGAGAGGCTACTCTCCCCCAGGGGCCCTGGCAGGCCACATTCCAGGGAAGATCGGTGCCAGGGAAGACCTGCCCGGTCCCCCTGCTGCAAGAACATCAAAGCTGGTTCCCAGCCAACCCCAAGGTAGTGTCCTTTGAGGTTTGGCAGAGATGGGGCCATATTTCAGGCTGATACAAAGCAGGCTGCACCCCACCCCCTCCCGCCCGAGATCCCCATCTGGGCTGTCTACTTAATACCCCATTACAGAAGAAAATATACAGCCAGCTCCCGCCCGGCCTCAGCTGCCCCGTCCTCCCTCCGAAAAGATCAAAGCTGCACTAGATTGCTGCCCAGATATTCTGTAACCAGAAGGCAGACTGGGAGAGAGGCAGGTAGAGCCCAACAAAGTGGTGACTATAGGAAGTGGGGAGGCGGAGTGGGTGCAGGTGGGACCAGGCTTCCCGGGAGATGCTGGGGCTGCCGGGTCAGGAGCCTGGCAGGAGGAGAGAGCCCTGGGCCGGGGGAGGGGAGTCCCACCTCACCCTGGTCCCTGGGTGCCTACCTGGCCCGTCCACAGCCGCCCCACCCAGCAGAGCCCTCCCAACTCACCACCCCCTTGGCTCACAAAGCTTGCTGCGTTTTCTGTCTGCACGCCCCCCTCTGAGACTCTCCCCACTGTAAGCTCTGGGAAGGACAGTGCTAGCAGAGGATCAATCCCCTGCTATTGTCATCAGCACACCACAGCTGCAGGCGCGCGGCATGCCAGGGAGGCACCCCAGTGAACACTGAAGTCACAACAACCCTGTGAGGTGGGCAGCATCATCTCGTCCTACAGCTGGGGACACAGGCACAGGAGCTGAGAGGTGGTGAGCAGCTGCAGGTTTGGGCTGCCCAAGGTCCACGTCTCCCTATCCAGGCACCGGGGGTGGAACCGGGGGTGGTCTCGGTGGGATATGAAGCAGGCGTCAATCCTCACACCCCCCCGCCCCCGCAGGAAAGCTGACAGCCGCATCCCCTCTCTCCAGCAGGGGCGGGCACTGTGAGCCCTCTTGCAGGCTGAGGAATGGAGTCCCTGGCTGACCCGCTCCTAGGTTCAAGCAGCAGCCCCGAGCCCTGGGGTCTGTCTGTGTCCATGGCTCGTGCTCTTTCCAAACCAGGAGACAGGTTCAGAGAGGCTCAGAGACCCACACTAGCCCCTCTCCCTGGTCATTCAGTGGGGAGGGAGAGCAGGATCTGAACTGCACACCTTCTGGGGCCCCCCTGCCAATGCAGCCCCACAAACACTGAAACACAACCAGAGCAAATGTCAGCCCTGCTCCCCCAGGGCCATCGCCTAGACCCTAAGGTTGTAGGTGAAAATTAGCTAATGACCTGGCCCAATTCCCTAATTCATACTAGGTGGTGACTGACTCCTTCCTCTTGATGAGGACCCTGTCCCTCTTCCCCCACCAAAAAACCTGTTCCTCTTTCTGTGTCTCCCTGCCTCCTTCCCAAGAAACTGCACTGTCATCTACCTGGGGCCAGCAACCTGGGGCCATGCTGCCCGCCCAACCTCCCGCATTCTTCCCGGTCCTCCTCTGCCCCCTCTCGAAGTCTCCACGCTGGATGTCCCATTGGCCTCCCTAAACCTAACCAGGTCTCCCCCAGTGATTCCATGTACTCTGCCCACCACCACTCAACCAGAGCGGTGGGCTGAATGGATGAAGTCTCAGGTCCTTGGCACAGGCTGTTCCAGAATCTGGGAACGTCTCTCTCCCCTCCTCCCCATCCCTGTACCTATCCCTCCAGACCCTAGTCTCCCCAGGCTGCCATTTTTCGGTCTCCATACCCTCTGGCCTATCCAACAGTGACCCTTGGCCAGGTGTCCTCACTGGTGTGTGTGTGCCTCCCCACGGCTGGGAGCTCTCCAAAGCCCAGAGGGTTTCTGCCCCTCATCTACCTCATCCTGCTGCTCATTCCTGAGTGGGGTCTTCAGGGCCACCGAACTCTACAAGGCAGGGAAAGCCCCTCGGGAGGGATGCTCAAGGCACCGGCAGCCCCATGCTTATCCCATCAGGAATCAGACGCAGAGACAGGGGTGCCCCCAGGGGGCTCAGAGACTTCTGCCCCGTTCACTGTCCCCTGAAGGCCGACCCCCACCTCCACCTCCTGTCCCCACCGGGGACGGAGCAGCAAGCACAGGGCGAACCTAGCAATTTTCCAGACCTAGTGTGCCTCGGCAAGCCAATCTGAACGTGGAATGAACCTCTGGCCTCTGCGAGGGGTCGTGGCAAAGTGTGAGCAAGTGGCTGCCGCGGACCCCCACCGCTGCCCCCCACCTTGGGCCGAGAGCACGGCTGCCAATTCCCCGGCTCAGCAGAAAGCCTCCCATTTTGCGGGGAGAAATTAATGACAGGGAGAAGCCCGGGAAATTACAAGTCGCCACCTGCAATCTCTCCTTCCAGGGAAAGTGGCGCGATGGCTGATTAAGGCTGCAGCCGCCCTGCCAGGCTGGGCCGGCAGCTGAGGACCTTGTCCGCCCGCCACCAGGCAGGTGGGAAGCCACTGGGGGGAGGAGGAGGGGACAGCTCGGGGACCCGCAGGCTTCTGCAGCTCCTCCTGGGTACCACCCAACTGGGGCAACGTCCAGCTGAGAGAAACTGCCTCTCCCCTCTGATGCTTTTTATCGACAGGCAGTGAGCAGGCCTGCTGTAACCTGTGCGCCCCACGGATTCAAGAGCACGGGGCATCCCCCCACCCCAGGTGCTGGTGGGAGAAGCAGGGAGATGGCGCCGAGGGGGCTTCACCCACGCCTGGGGCTGTGCTAGGCGCCCCCGAGGTTCACCCAGTGACTCTTCGCTGTCCCTGGGATGGGATCAGAGGAGTCTTTTCACAGACCAGGGAACAGAGGCTCAGAGAGCAGCACTTGCCCAAGGCTGCTGAGGAGGGAGGGGAAGGGCTGCGGCTCTGGGGACAGCACAGGGTTGCTCCAGAGCCGAGTTGAGGGAAGACAGTTGCACGGGACACCCAGTGCGGTAGCTAGGGCTTGCATCTGACCAGCGGCGTGGCCACTCCCCTCCTGGACTCTGAAGAAAGAACACTGCCTGGTCGCTACCCCAAGCCTCTCTTTCTGAAGTCAAGCCAAGTTCCCCGACGCCCAGACTGTCATCTAGACTCAGGGATAGGGCAGGAGACAGCTGGGACAGGTGACTTTGGAGCCACTGCTAGACCTGATCTGACAGAAGCTAGTGCATTTCCCCCTTCCAATAGCCCATAGATCCCCAGCTCCCTCAGATCTTAGCCTTCCCGGGGAAGTGAATTCAGACTAAGGTGGGAATAGCTGATACCAGCTTCCTCTCTCTTCCTCTCTGGTTTATGTACTCTGAGGCATTAAACTTGACTTCCCAACAGTGAGGATGGTCATTCACAGGAGGGAAGAGCTGGGTGAAGAGCCCTGCGGGATGAGAATCTGGTAGCTCTGGTCCTGGCACCAAGCATCAAAGACAGTGGAATGCAGTCACCCCAGAGGAAGGCCAGGCCTCCTGTGCCAGCTCACCCTCCATTAGCTGTGCATCTTAAGGTAAGCCCCGTGGCCTGAGCCTCTGTCTCCTCTCTCCACTCTCCAACTGAGTGACCCCAGGTTCGTCCCTTCTCCTTCCTGGGCTCCAGTGTGGAGCGTCGGGAGGCAGCCTGCCGTGCGTGGCATCCTCTAGAAGGCAAACTTTGAGGCACTGCTGTCTCCCGCTCCACGGCCCTGGCCGTATATTATTATAATGGCCTTGGCCAATAGGGGCGCAGGCTATTAGAATGAGTTAAGACCAGATTAATCTGCTTAAAAAAATATGCCTGGTTTTTATGCTGTGCATTCCCTCCTAACAACTCAGGCTCCTTCCAGGCCATTATCTCGTTTTATCGTTAATTCAATTCCATAAACATGTATTAAGTGTCTATTATGTGCAGAGCCCTGGTCTGGTAGCTGGGGTCGGGTGAGGGGGCAATGGGGGGAGCATCTCCAGCCCCCAAGGTGCCTACCGTTGGGGCAGGGGACCCACCTGACCCTCAGACCTCACCGCTGGGACACGAAGCAAGTGAGCCGCAGCTCGGAGGATTTGGGGATGCTTCCTGGAGGAGGGGGGCCCATGAAAACTGGGGTTGGACACAGTAACACGTGATGTGAACAGAGGGCCTGCTACCATTCCCAGCACGCTACCCTCAGGGACTCAATCCTACCAACAATCCAGGGGGCAGGCACTAATGTCCTCCCCCCATTTTGCAGATGAAGAAACAGAAGCTCAGAGAGCTAATTAATCAGAGGTCCCAAAGTTGGTAAGGGTGAAGAAGCCATGAAATCCAACTCTGGAGCATGGACGCGATTTAGGGTGACCAGTGCCTAGAAGGGTGGCTAAAGGAGAGGGTGGGCACGAAGCATCTGGGAAGGAGGGGAGGGAGGGGGAGAGGACCGAACCTCTGCCACGGGCCAGAACATAGTCTGGCCTTTCCAAGTGGGGCCCTGAAGGTTGGATGTTGGTGAGCAGAGATGAGGCGGGGACTCGGGGGGGGTCCCCTGGGCAGGACTGCTGGGGTAGGACAAGGCTGTGGAGCCAGCCAGACCGGGGTCCAAATTCTGGCTCTGCCTCCCTGGCTGGGTGATCACATGCTGCTATATAACCTCTCCGAGGCTGTTTCCCTCCTGGTGAAAATGTGAAACTGGAGGGGCTAGCTGGCCCCTACGGGCCTCAGAGAAGTGACCCAAGGCAGGACAGGGAGGGGCAGCGGCACCTGCTTCTTCTGAAAATGACAAGACAGGAAGTGGACCTGGCCAACCCCGTGGGACAGTCACCGGCCTCATTCTCGAGTCAGACAACAAACACTCCCTGGGGGCTCCCCCCACCCCACCTTGTCAGCTGGGAGGGGACAGGGTGGAGACTGGACAAGCAGGGACTACAGAGCCTGGAAGCTGCCAAAACCCAGAGCCCACAGTGGCCACATGCCAGGACCACAGCAACAGACCACATGCCAGGAGCCGCCATCCATCACCCGCAGCCCTGCAGACACCCCGGTCCTGGGCCTCCCCGTGCTGGCCTGGCCCACCCCCCACCCAGCTTCCTCGGGACCGCTCCCCTTCTTCCCACCCACCTCTGGCAGCCCCCAGGCTCCTGAGCTTCCGGGCCCCTCCACACCTCCACGCCCCCACCCTATCTCCCCCCCGCCCCGCTCCTCCAGCCCTCCGCCCGTATGGAAGCCTCCTGGCCCCCTCTTTGCCCGGAAAAATGTGTATGCTTCCTTCCAGTGTCAGCTCAGACATCTCCTTCCTCTGTGAACTCCACCCTCTGCCCCCCAGACACGGCAGTGGGGGGCTCCTCCATATTCTTACAGCCCTCTGCATGCCCTCAATGGGCACAGAGCCGCACGGGACACAGAATGCACCTGAACCCCGCCACCCTCATCCGTAAAGCAGGGTGACACCAGCACCTCACAGTGTGGGGGTGGGGATGAAATAAAAACATAACCCATTTGCCGGGACTCCTGCTGGGCTCTTGTCAGCATCAGCACTATCAGGCCACTCTGAGCCTGCCGCTCTGCAGGCCTAACTCCGCGTTGCTCCAACTTCCCACCCCTCCCTGCCCTGTCTCCCCAGTACCCTACACAGAGCCTCGTGCCCAGCAGCTTGCTGAATTAGAGGGCAGAACCCATCGGGGGGGGGGGGGCAGCCAGGAAGGCTTCCTAGAAAAGGTGGTACCCGTTGAGGTTTTGAAGGATGCCTAGGAGTTGACCAAGTGAAGAGAACAGACAAGGAGGCAACTCCAGGCAGAGTTATTTCGATTGGAGCCTGCAGGGCTCAAAACCACACTGAAGCACGTGGACTTCACCCATGGTTGGATTTTGGTGAGCAGAGATGAGGCAGGCACGGGCAGAAGGGGGGCTGCCCGGGGAAACTGAAAACTTTTAATCAGGGCAAAGACAATCACGTGGTATTTACTCACCAAACATGTCCTGAGGGCCTACTATGCACCAGCGCTGGGGAAACAACACGGAGGTGGTTCCTGGGGCCACAGAGCCAATGTCCCAGGGAGGCACACACTGATTTCTAGCTGTCTGGAGGGTTCAGCAGGAGAGGTAGGTGGTGCTGAGAGACCATCAACAATAACAGGCATCCAGCCTGGTGTGTGTGGGAGCTCGGAGGAAGTGGTTGGTGTTTCAGTCAGACCTTAACAACAGGGCGTGAGCAGGGAGAGAGCAAGGAGGGGACAGAGCATGAAGAGAACATTCCAGGCAGAGTGAACGGCACGGGCAAAGCCCTGAGGTGGGCCTGGAGGAGGAAGTGGCAGCCTGTGTGGTCAGAACGTGGAGGGGGTGCTGGTGTGGCAACGTGGCACAGAGGGGCAGGGCCTGTGGGCTGAGGTGAGCAGTCTGGGTTTATCCTCTTGGCAACGGGCGGCCAGGTAGGAGCCTGAGAAGGTTGCCAGGTCCCGGTCACCCTGCAAATTCCTGGACAGAAAGCAATGCATCAGCCCCACCAGGGAGATTTGTGGTTGCAAAAGACCACACTGACAGCCTGGGGAGGCCAGGACTCCTGCACAGCCCAGCCCACACGCCCGCCCTCCTCCCCAGGAGCGTGGCCACAGGCAGATTGATGAGGTGGAGACCCGATTCGTCTTGAGTTTAGCTCAGATTCTGGCTGCATCTCGGGTGACAGTGGCTCATCAATACCCGAGAAAATACAGCCTGGAGGGTGGACAATTAGGAGCTGCCCAGCTGGCCGAGGGCCTGCCAGACCAGCGTCCACAGATCGCTCTTCTCGGGAAGGCGGACACACGCGCGTGCGGGGAGGGGTGAGGGCAGGTGGCCAGAGGCCACCGCGCTGCTCACGTACTGTCTGCCCCCAGGCCCCTCACGCCAGAGCTTCCCACCACGGGAGGCTCCAAGCGGGGGTCCCGGCAGGGCCTGCCACTGGACAGGTGATCGGAGAGGCAGAAGGGGGCTGCCCGAATGCTCCATCTTCCTGGACGGAGAGCAGGCCCGAGACCCTCACTCCACATGCTGGGGGCGGACAGAAGCACTGAGTGGTGAGTCTTAAGAGTGCCTGCTCTGTAGCTCTAACACGTTCTCCCTGGAACGTTATGGGTGAGGCCTCTCGGTGCCTGTTTCCTCAACGGAGACACGAGGGCATTTCCGCCTCGGAGGGTCATTGCAAGGCTCAAAACAGATTCTGGAGTGACTGTCTCTCATCACGTGCAAATGGCTGAAGACCGAGGCCCCCTCCAGCAGCTATAAGCCCAGAGGAGCTGTCCTGGGCACCCTGTTGGGGCCACACCAGTGTCACAGAACCACGTCTTGGGCAGAAGTGAGGTGTAGTCAAAGGGCACGGATGGGAACCACACAGACCCGGCTCTTGGCCCCATCCTCCTACCTGGGGGATGGGCTGAGGCCTCCACCCCCTTCCCGGCAAAACAGAAATAAGAGCACCTTCAGCGCAGGCCTGTGTGTTGGAAAGTGCGAGAATACTGTAGTCCCGGGCACTCCGCAGGCACACAGAGCCTGCCGCATGCCCTCCTGACTCTGCCCCTTTTCCAGGTTTCTCCTGCAAACCCCTACGCCAAAGCCCCGTTCAGCCAAGACAGTCTTTAACCTCCTAGGCACATGGGTTACCCAGAAACGGAGACTTTTTGCAGACGGCATGAGATTCTAGGGGTTTGCATTTTAGAAGAGAAACCTGCACAATAGTTATGCCAAAGGAATGAATCACTACGGGTAAAATTTCTGCCAACAGGTAAGGAAGGAAAACGCTGGGGGTAGAGGAAAGTCCTTCCCAGAATTCTGAAATCACCTTGCAGAAATGTGAAGTATTTGTAGGGTCTGTGTTATATGGCCAGGATTATACCAGGCCCAGGTGCCACAGAGAAAACAGAAAATCTCCAATTGCCTCGGAGGTGCCCATCATGAAGGAATGGATGGACAAGCAACTGGGGATTAGAGCAGCAAGGGCTCTATCACTGGCTGTTTCCCGGTGGTCAGTAAGCCACCTGCCTGGCACCAGGACAGTACACACAGCCGTGGCCCTGCCCACTGCAGCCCTGGGAATGGGATCTCCATGGGCACAGTGGACGAGATGGGTTCCCTGGTGGCCTTGACCTCATCAATGGGGGTCTGACAAAGCCAGGCCAGGTGGGACCCCAGGCCTAGAAGAATCCATGAAGGGAGCAGTGAAACAGCTTTAATTCTGGAATTTACACTCCCTGTCCTAACAAAGCAATTGTCAGGACCAAAGCCCGAGGTGAGGCGCATGTTCATAGCCACCACCATCCTTACTGGGTTCATTCCCCGGTGTACGGTGGGCCCTGTGGGGACAGACCCACAGACAATGGCTGCCCTGGCCCAGCCACCCCATTGCTGTGAGGCCCCAGTCACCTTCCACCCCTGCTCGGCACCGTGGACTCCTCGTATGAAAGAAGTATGAATGGTCATCTCTGCCACGAAGAACCAGGAGGGGACAGATCCCTGGAAGCTCATGAAGCATCTCCGCCTCTCCTTAGTGTCTGAGCATCAGATGAGGGTGTGGGGTGCCCAGCTCTGGGCCTCCAACCTCCCCATGCCCACGCCCTGCATGCCCAGTGCCCAGGCCTCAAGCCCACACCTCCAGAGCTCAAGGGAAGGGTGACTGGAAGATGGCAGCTGGATTTCTGGGCTGCTGGGGACGGCACACTGGGGGTGGCTCATCATTCTCGGACCAGGAGAGTTCGGGACAATCGGGTTCTTGCAACCTCACCCTTTCAGGCTCCCCCGCCTGGCTCACACCCCCACACATGACCCCAAGACAAGCCTCTCGACTTGTCTGGGCCTCGGCTTCCCCACCTGGAAGTGCAGGTGATAATGCCCGCTTGTGAGCAGTGCCATGTAACTTATACCCACAGTCTCTTCAGGGCCTGGCACTCAGGAGGCAGCCCACTCAGGTGGGCGGGCTCGCTGGCACATGGTAGGACTTCAACGCCAGTGCTGCTGGAGCCCATGGGGCCCGTGCTGCGCTGCCAACTAGGTGAGGGCGGCCCGGGCCTCTGAGAGCCTGAGGTGGCCTGGAACTACCCAGTGTCCTCGCTCAGCTGCAGGCAGGGCTCTGCGCAGCACACCCTCATCTCATCCCCTGTAGGCCTTCCTCAAGCCGCACCTCCCTCCTGGAAGGCTCCTCCCCATATCTAATGCCACCAGGCAAAACCCTGTTCCCCTTCGTGGCGTACAGCCACCACCTCCTCCAGGGGTTTCTTTGGTCATCTGCCAGAATTCATCTCGCTTCCTCTAGATGCCTCCAGAACTGTTAGGAGCGGGGCTCTGATCCTGGATAACTCCCAGTTAACCCGAGACTGACTGCAGCCTAAATAGAATTCTGTTCTGTGAACACAGCAAGCTTAGTCTCACCTCAGGACCTTTGCACGGGTTGTTCCCTCTGCCTAGAAGGCTTTTCCCTAAGACCTATACAAGGCAGTCTCCTTCTTGTCTTTTACCTCTCAGCTAAAATGCGCCGTCTCTCAGGGCAACAGCAGGGGCTCCGACTGCTGTGCTCAAGGCTGCAACCCCTGTACCTAGAACAGTGACTGCAACAAGACGGACACGGGAGGGGGGCAGCCAGGGTACCCCACCCCTGAGAGCACGTAGGCTCCTGCTGGGGCCACCCCCACCCAGGGCCCCATGTGGCCACCCCAACACGGGGAGCAGACACCTCCACTAACCCAAGGACCTAAAGATAAACTTGGAGGTGATGCGGTGCGTATCTGGAACTGGCCAGAACCCATCTCTTCTGGACAAATGCTCTGGGGCAGATGCCTAATGCGAATCACTTCTGTCATCAGGACACGGAGGGGCCTGACACGGACCAGCTGCTGCCGCTGAGGGACAAGCTGCCGGAGCGTCGATGGGCTCTCAGCAAAATTGATGGCCACTGTCAGAAAATGATTTCCCCACGGCCTGACGCCAGCCCTCGGAGGAGCTCAAATCCCAGGCAGCAATGCCTCCTGGGGCGGGTGGGCGGGCGGTCAGGCAGGCAGCCAGGCGGGCGGCCTGCACCTGGCCCGGATGCTTTCCAGAGCTGAGGAGCCCACAATTCCCAGGAGAGACGGGGAGCCGGCGGGGCCCACACCCGGGACGCCCACACTGAGGGGCTGGGGGACAATAGGGAGCCCTCCCCCACCTACATAAGAGTGGGGGCTCCTGCCTGTACACCTTTAACTCACTTCTGTACCTCCAAGCCCAGCGCAGAGCCTGGCCCAGCACAAGCACCCAGTGAATGTTGAACAAGTGAGCAAATAAATAACAATTCTTGAAACTCAGAGGACACCAGACCAGCATCCGGAGGAGGGGTTCCCCAACCGGACAAGGAGGGCAGAGGGCACAGGACTCTGGCTACCCAGTGCCTGCCTGTCCACACAGCTACCCAATGAGGGAGGGCGTGTACGGCGGAGCAGGGGACATGGCCCAACAGCCCTCCTTGCCCGAAGTCTTCAGGTTATACCCCAGCAGAATATTCGTTTTTAAAGTAGCCGTGCCTTCTTTTTAAAGATGACGGGAAACTGAATCTGATGCTGCAAAGCTGTTTTCGTAGTTTTTTAGAAACACCCAGAACTGGGGAGTTCCCTGAGCCCTGGGGACAGATGGGCAGCTGCAGCCATCTGCAGAGACTCCCACAGGACCCAGTCCTGCCCAGGAAGAAAGGTTCTGGAAAGGGTCAGTTCATCATTGATCACCGGCCACCTAACGGGGGGGCGTCAGGCACTGGAAAGTGGGAGAAGCCAGCCGGAGCCTCGAGGTGCTGGCGCCAAGCTGGAGGTCCAGAAGGATGCCCGCCCCCCCCCACCCCCCGTCCTGGTGGGCTCTACCGAGTCCTCGTGGAAGGTGCACTGAGGCAAGCACAAGCTCGGGGAAGAAGGCCTCTGAGGAGCAGGCATCCTGCAGGAGGGGCATCCTGGCTGCGTATGAAGGATGAGGGAGGGGACGGCAGCCAGGCAGGTGGAGTGGGCTGGACAAGGGCAGGAAGAAAAACATCCATTCACTCATTCACTCAACAAACATTCACTGACTCCACGTCTGGGTAAGGTGCTGAGCTGGCCAGGGGGCCAAAACTGAGTGAGACTCCGTGAGCAAACCACGCCAGCTCTCCCCTCAGGGCCTTTGCTGCTGCTGGGCCCTCCA
Organism: Callorhinus ursinus; assembly: GCF_003265705.2. Taxonomy (NCBI): domain Eukaryota; kingdom Metazoa; phylum Chordata; class Mammalia; order Carnivora; family Otariidae; genus Callorhinus; species Callorhinus ursinus. Next base: position 6,364,516 of record NW_027397110.1, on the reverse strand, counting down.
GCTGCAATTCCATCTCTTCCTATCTGGTCAGCTCTTCCCTCAAGACTCAGCCCAAATGTCCCTTCCTCCAGCAAGCCTCCCTTAACTGCAGGGTTGGGTGCGGACCCCCTTTGGGCCCCCACAGCCCTTGGTGCTGACCTCATCCCAGCACTGATTCCCCGGGGGGGGGGGGTCATCATTCACATGTACACATCCAGCCCCACTGGCAAGCTCCTCGAGGCCAGGGCCACACCGGGCCACGGCAGGTGCCCAGATGCACCAAGCAGGGGCCGCCAAAACTGGGAACTGAGAGGAGACAAAATTTGTGGAGAGGGAAAGAAAAGATAAGAACAGGGACCCTCGCTGGCCATCGGGAGCCTCAGGGGCAACCCAGGCAGAACTCCCTCCCACCAAATACACAAAGCCGTACCTGTGCCAAGGCCAGAACACAGCCAGTGAAACCCCCAGCCTAGGCAAGAAATGAGCACCCCTGCCCATCGCTGCTGTCCCCTCCTTCCAGGATACACAGGGCCGTAGCTCTTCCCTCCCACTGCTCCCCATTGATCCTGGGACCCAGGAGAACAAACGTTCACATCTGTCGGCTAATACAGATCCCACATCCTACTGCTATCATTGCTCCATTTCACAGATGTGGAAACTGAGGTCCAAGGACAGACCGTCTTTCCTGCTCTTTTGCCCACAGAAAGAGCAACTCCTGGCTCCAGGGGCTCTCTGGAGGGCCTGGAGCTGGTATTCCGTCCTTAATACCACCCATGACTACTTCTGCCTCCACCAAGCTGCCTCAAGCTCCCTCGCCGGCCCACCTTTTCTTTCTGAAACCAGGATTTGATCATATCAGGTACCATCAATGGCTCCCACTGCCTCCTGGTCCATGTCCAAACTCCTTGGCTTCAAGCCCCTCTGGGGCTAGCACCTGTGGAACTTTCTGGTACCATCTCCATCACTTCACTCCAGTCACAGCTAAACATCGCCCTCCCCCCAAATGCTGGGTGTCGTCCTCCAAGCCTCGGTGCTCACCTGCCTCTCTCCCTGGAACACCATTCCCAGCCAAGTGGACTCTGATTCGGCCTTAAGGCATCGTTCTAGGGTCACACGCCTCCCGGTAATCTTCCCAGAGAGCCCAGTCCCCAGGAAGCAACGGGCCACAGTACCTGTCTGCCCCCCGTGGCGGCAGACGGAGTGCCCCTGGTGCCTGGCCCCGTCTGACTCATCCCCCACCTTCCCTACCCGCCCTCACTCGGCACACCCTCAACATTTGCTGAAATGAATAAATTATCTCATTTAGCCACAGAGCACGCCCAGCTCGACTGTTGGCAGTTCAGCCAAGAGCCCTCGTGTGGAAATCACCACAATGAAGGTGGCAATATTTCACCTCGCCCAGAAATTTACTGCGAGTTCTCTATAGTCTCATGAGTGTGTGTGTCGGGGGTGGGTGGGGGGGAGGGCACTGGGGGGGGACAGTGCTGGGTGACAGAGCTTCGATTTAAACAGAGATGACAGAGAATCTCCTCCTCCTCCGAATGTGTCTCTGGCCCATCCAGTTCACCCAGACCCTTCCCTGGTGCCACCTCACCATCCTGCAAGGTAGGTGGCAGGGAAAAAAATCTCTCCCCTTCAATGAGGTGGAAACTGAGGCTCTGAGGCCAAGTGACCAGTGCAGTGTCAAGCCACCAACGTACGGCTCTGTTCTTTCCTCCCTGTTGGGTCTGGGCAGGAAGGGGGTTATTGGACCCAACAGTGGAGTCACCTGTGGACCTTTCCCATGCCCCAGAGGTGAAGGAGGGAAGCCAAGGTGGGCACAGGGTGACCCTTCCCTCACAGACCTGGAGAGAAACATGGCAGCTAGCCAGCAAGGCCCAATTAGGTAGCTGGCTTCAAAGGCATCTATGAGCCAAGAGGAGCCAGATCCCACTCGAGCCCGGGCAGGGAACAATCTCTGCTCTGCATCATGTGTGTCTGCCCGTCCCCTGGCAGCCCCGTTGGCCATGCTCCCAGAGCCCCATGGGGCAGGCAAGCCCAGGCAGCCTGGGCTCCACACTGGAGGCCCCTACAAGCCCCAGCAGCGGGGCACGTGCCAGGGGAGGCCCGGGCCTTGACCCCACCACCACCCCTGGCCGGCTTACCTGCCAGAGGCCCTGGCCGTGGCCACAGGCCCTGCTGGGACATCCCAGGCCCCACCAGGCTCGCCAGGCCTGATTTGCATATGCTAATTCACCACACATCCCTCGCTCCCCTTGCCAGCGTGTTTGGGGAACGGCTGGATCCGGCTATACCTGTACCGTGCTGATGTCACGCCGAGCTATTTCCAGCCTGGTTGCCATGGAAACCACAAGGCCTCAGCTCCAGTTAGGAGTTCAATATATAATTTACTTACTCCCCCATCCCCCCAGCCCCACCCCAAAGAGACTGGGGCGTATGGGGAACAATCGACTAAAATATACACCACCACCCTCCACTTCCCTCAGTGGCCTGTAAAGAGGAGGGGAGGAGGGGATGGGGGGGGAGCATGGCGCAGCAGAATGGTAAACCCATTTGGGAAGAAGGGGGAACGGTGGGGAGGAGAGAAGAGCTTTCCTCGTTAAGAACAGAGGCTGGTATTTGGCGATGATTCTGGGGACTGGGCTCAGGCCTAGTGAGGGGGGCAGGATGGGGCCCTCTGCTCAGCGACCCCCAGCACTGCCTAACCAAGCCTTCGTCGGGGACCTCAAGGGAGGATTGACTCCAGGCCAAGTCACTGAGCTGCAGGTGACCAGCCTTACTCCAGCAGACCCCACGGCTACTGTCTCGCTGGTGCCAGGGTCTGCCATTCAGGAGCTGTCCCAAGAAAGGGGCGTTGGCCACCTCCAGACCTGAGTGTGCAGCATACCCCTGAGCTACCATCCCAGGTCCTTCTGGCTCTGTTCTACAGGCATTCACCGACAGCAGCTCCATACCGTGCCCTGTAAGGGGCCCTGGGGAGGTTGCAGGAGGGCTGGGACACAGCCCCCCTTGCGGGGAGCCCCCAGGCCGGGCAGGGGCGGACAGATCCCAACACCAGGTGAGGTCCACAGTGAGAGCGACACGAGTGCAGGGCTATGGGGGCACCAAGCTGGTGTGTGATGTTTGGGGGCAAAGTCAGAGGTGGCTTCCTGGAGGAGGTGCTGCCCTGAGCTGAGACTTGCAGGGTGAGGGCGTGGCTAGAGTGGGAGGACACTCCAGGCAGCAAGCACAGCAGGAACGAAGCCGGGCGCGGGTGTTCCTCTGGCCCTGCCCCGTGCCCACATTCATGGAGGCCAGAGGGCCGGGCCCACCTGCCAGGGCTCCAAGCTTGAGCGTCCCCAGCCCCACTCCTGCCTGGGCAGCCGGGGAAGGCTGTGGGGCACAGGGGCCTCCCCCCAGGTCTCTCTCCCCAGTGTTCCACACTAGGACCCAGAGGGGCTCTGGGCAAGTCATCCCCCTTCCTGACCTCCATTCCTTGCAGGGCCCAGAGAGGAAAATGAGAGGAGCAAGTGGTCAACGAGCAAAGAGCTGTAACCTTCTGCCGGTGCCAGAACGTTACCACCACTAGATCGAATTCTCAGGAGCATCAGGGCCCCTATTTCCTGGATGAAGAAACAGAGGCAAGGAGTGAACAACTAAATAAAGCATCAGGGCTGAGCTCCAAGCCCCTCTTCACACCACGCAGAGGCCTAGACAAACATCCTACGGGGGCAGGCGAGGAGGCCAGCAGAGAAGTCCTAGCTTTCTGATCCTCTGAGCAGGACCCCAGAGCAACTGGGCTCTCCCAGGAGCTCCCCTCTCACTCATGGGGCCCCGATCCTGCCCTACCACACAGTTCTGCCCGCCCTGTTAACCAGCCTGCCCCACCACTCCTGCCCTGGTCCCAGCAGCAACAGGACAAGGGAGCAGTGAGCCCCCGATTCCTCGTCACAGCCCTCAGAATTGAGCCCTTCAACTTCTCCACCTCTGTCTTCCATTCTCACCTCTGCTCCAGCCACATGGGCTTTCCAGCAGCTCCTTCATCTCACCAACCACATTCCGGCCTCCGGGCCTTTGCATGTCCTGTGCCACCCATCTGAAAGGCCTTTTTCTCCAAAGAGCTATGGAAGAAAACACTGAGAACTTGGCTGATGAAGTCACACAGCCTGGGTTTGATGCCAGCTTTGCCACGTTGTGGCTGTTGACCCCGGGCATCATCTGTAAAATGGGCACGAGCCCCCCCCCCCCCCCCCCCCCCCCTGCGGGTTAGATAAGCTAACATGTGCAGAGCAGGGCCCTAGTCATTCACAGTCAGCTACTGTTACTACGACCACCTCAGAGCCACGAAGCTGGCTCCCTACCTCCTTCAGGTCTCTGCCCCAACGTGCCCTTCTCCCCGGCCCCCCACTCCCAACCCCTTCTCCACTTTCCTCTCAAGGCCATCCCGGCCCCTGGCACCATCTGTCTGACAGGCCGATGTCTGTCGCCCCCAGCACACCATCTGGGGAAGACAGGATGGTCAGGCGTGTTCACGGTCTCCCGGCTGGACACACAGTAGGTGCTCAGTGGCGGCGGGGGCACCTGGACACGAATGAACAATGGACACGTGATCCACAGGCCTCACCCGGGCTCTAGAGTCCCCCCCAGTTGGGATTCTGAGTTCACCGGCCACACAGTGGCGACCACAAATTCAGGGGGCCTCGGGCACTATGAAGACCTGGCTGGCAGGAAATGTTTCTCCTGGGGGCCCACTGGAGGCGGGGGACCCCTGGTCAGCCCCCAGGGCCGGGCACGTCTGCAGCTGTGTTTGTCCCTGTGCCTGGCTGTTTCCACTTCCCCACTGCCCCAGTAATGTACACACAGCCTCCCAGGAAACTGCAAAAAATGAGTTAATATAACATTATGGCTGAGAATTTAAATACACAGGAGTCAGGCAACGCAGACTTACAGTTCCCCAAGCAACTGTAAAAGCGCACAAGCAATTCAGGAGCAAGGGCTGGGAATGGATTTAAGGCCTTCTCGTAACAAGGCAGACCCAGGGGCTGCTGTGGCCTGACCCGCCCGTGACGGACAAAAGCTTCAAACAGACGGTCTTGTAGGGCACAGGGGAGCGCCAGGCACCAGGGACATGCAACTCAGGACACGTGGCTCCCCAGATATGGCCCGTTTAGGGAGACAAAAAAGGCTCCAGCAGGGGCCCCCAGCTTCCCCCAGCTCTGGCCACATCTGCACCCCCAACTCTCGGGCTCCTATGGCCAGCCCCCTCTAATGGCTCAGGGGTCCCCAGGCAGCTTGCACGCCTGTGCACTCCACCTGCGGAGGCATGACCCATGGGGCCGATGCCCAGGTCTTTCTGTTCCCTCTCCAGCAAAACAGATTCCCGTCTGCACTTACTGATTCAAGAACACAGGCTCTGGGGGCACCGCTGGGTTTATCCCAACTCCACCACTTACGAGCCCCGTGACCTTGGGCGAGTTGTTAGCTCACTCTTATTTGTTCATATAAAATGGGGGCAGTTATACCTGCCTCACAAGACTGGGACAATTGGATGAACTGGTACACGTAGAATATTTAGAACAGTGCCTAGCCCACAGCAAGTGTTTGCTAAATATGGGCAATTATTGGGGTTCCTGGTGGCTCAGTCAGTTGAGCATCTGACTCTTGGTTTTGGCTCAGGTCATGATCTCGGGGTCATGAGATCAAGCCCCACATAGGGCTCTGCGCTCAGCGGGGAGTCTGCTGGTCCCTCCCGCTCTGCCCCTCACCCCCCCCCCCCCCCGGCTCACTCACACGAGCTCTGTCATTCTCTATCTAAAATAAATAAAATCTTTAAAAAAATATGAGCAATTATTATTGCTATCATTACCGTTTTCCCTTCTAATTCAAAAAGAATCTGAGGAAGCATAAGACACACGGCGGCATTTAAGCAACTGGAGTAAAAAGAATTCTCGAGGGCTTACTGTGTCAAGCCCTATCCTAAGCACTGAGTGGGGGGCCGCTGTGAACACTCGGAAGATACACAAGAGGACCCTGGGGGGATTGGGGTCCCAACGCCCACGGTAAGGTCCTTCAGAAGCTGGCTACAAACCTGGCTCAGGGCGCGTGGCAGCCATCACACACAAAGGCGGAGGGGAGAGGGTGGGCTCGAAGATGTCAGAGCAACGACTAGCCCTTGATCACGACATCAAATGTCAGCAGGGGAGGTCCAGGGTCTCCCTGGAGAGGTTGTCAGGAGGGACCCAAGACGCAGGGCGTGACATGGGCCAGGAAAGCCTGGAGAGGGAGGGACGGACCTTCATTCCCTCGCTGGAGAAGCACTCTCTGGAGGGAGGGAGGGAAGGAACGTGTGTTCTCTGAGTCCAGCTTCAGATCACTCACCTGGCTCAGTTTTCTCTGGACTCTAGTTCAGAGGCTGAAGCACCCACCGGAGAACCTGACCAGAGACGCCGGAGGCCCAGGACGCAAGGGGAAGGATGGGCGGCTGGAGATAACTGGGCAACACGTGGGGGCCATGAGACAAGAGTGGCTGGGCTCTGAAGATGCGGGAGCTGGAAGGCCCTCAGCTGTCACCTGCCTCAAGTGACGGGCACCCCAGGGAGGAGCTGTGTGTTCAGGGGAGGGGACAGCATGATGCTGAGAGAGGTGGGGGTGAGCTCTCAGTCAGTCAAGGGTGACGTCTCTGAGGAGGTGACAGTTGAACTGAGTGAGCCCTGCACAGCTGTGGGGTGAGAACTCTCCAGGCAGGGGAACCCACGAGTGCAAAAGTCCCCGGGGCACGAAGGAGCCCGATATGATGGAGGACCCGGAGAGAGGCAGGCAAGGTGAGCACCGGACAAGACCAGCACCAGGTCCCCCGAGTCCGGCCAACTGGCTGAGTGCGGCCACATTTTCCTCGCTGAGGCAGACACAGGAAAAGCCGAGAAACAGGGGGCACAGTGATTCAGAGCACAGACCCCAGAACGGGGGCCCGGGTTTGAGGCCAGCTCTGAGCCTCGGTTGCCTCGTCTGTAAAATGGGGGTGACAACTCTTATCTACTTCGGGAGACTGTGGAGAGGATGAACGGGGCAGGGTGCCCCCGAGTGTATTATTATAACTATTACTAATCCGAGAAGGGGCAGGGCCTGGGGGAAACAAGGCCAGGCGAGGAGCAAAGCGGCCAGCCACCGTGACAAGCAACCGTGGGTCAATTTCACTGGGCCTGAGAAAGACTTGGGAGGGACGGAAACTGGGAGACAAACAGAAGCAACGATACTGGAAAATAATCTACAACTTGAGAACTAATCTGTGCTGTTGGCTCTGAATCGAGCGGTCTGCTAGTGGGCTTTTATAGCCATTGTGATCTCCTGGCCACCTGGAGACTAGCACTACCCCCATTTTACAGGTGAAGACACTGAGGCTGAGAGGGGCAAGGCGGCTGGCCCACCAGCGTATCGGTGGACGAGGTAAGACCAGAAGGATCCCAGCCTCAGATGCCAGACGCAGGACTCGGGCAGCCACGGCCCAGGACCCGGCTCTCTCCTCGGCCCCGGCCTGGTCCCTCTTGGGCCCATCCCCTGCGCAGAGCTGGGGCTCCGGAAACCACAGCTGGGTGAATGAACGAACGAATGAATGAACAAATGTCAAGCATATGTAATTCAGGCCACGTGCCAACAGGCCTGGCCCAGCTACGTCTCCAGCTTCCAGGCCCCTTGGCCAGCCTCTCTGACCGGACATTTGCTTCTTTTGGCCTCCCCCAGGCTGGGCACCTGGATGCTCAATGGGGCTGCCGAAAGGTGCTGGGGACGGGAGTCATCTCTGTTGGGCACCCCGCTGTTCCAGCGCCAGGGCCAGGCAAGGGGACGTTCCTCCCCCAAGAGCCCAGGAGAGGAAAACCTCCAGAAAAAGTCCCCCAAAATGTCCCCTCTGCCTGTTGGCCCTTCATCAGCCGCCTCCCTCTCCCCTCACCAGGCAGAGTTCCTGGGGCCAGGCCCACCTGCCGGGCCCAGCAACATGGCTGCCTACCCAGCAGAGCTCAGACTTCCTCCCCATGAGCATCACAAAGCAGCAGGGGCTGACACCAGCCCAAACTGCACGCTCGGCTTCAAGTCACACCAGCGGGTGGAAGGGAGGCCCTGAAAATTTAATTCAATTCTGCCAATGTCTATGCAGTGCCACGGGCCTGGGCATCACACCAGGAGTCGGAGGTGGGCAGGATACCAAGGAGGGGCCACAGCCTCGCCTCCAAGGAGCTCAGAGTCCTGACCAGCGTCAGAGCCAGGCACACGTCACGCCAGTGAGGGCCTGCACCCGAGGAAAAGGCCCTGAGGACAGGACAGAGAAGGTTCACAGCCAGGGCTTTGTGCAGAAGATCTGGTGGAGCTGAGATGGCCTTGGACAAAGAAGGAAGAGACCACTCCTGGCAGAAGGCACGCGGCAGCCAAGGCCCAGAGTGTGAAAGGGCACGGTGCGCTGGGAGGCGGCGGCTGTGGGGTGTGGGGCGTCACGGTCAGGGCTCCAATTCTGCCACCTACTCACTCTGCGGCCCGTGCGGACTGCGCATCTCTGCGAGCCTCAGTTTCTCAGGCTGAAAGTGGCCCTACCTTGCAGGGTTGCGGGGGTGGGGGGTGGGGGGGAGGGCGGTGTTTCAGAAACACAGGAAAGGGGGCGCCTGGGTGGCTCAGATGGTTGAGCGTCTGCCTTCGGCTCAGGTCATGATCCCGGGGTCCTGGGATCGAGTCCCGCG
>NW_027397110.1:6339614-6355735 GCF_003265705.2 Callorhinus ursinus | reverse complement strand
CTCTCTCTCTCTCTCTCTGTCTTTCATGAATAGATAAATAAAATCTTTAAAAAAAAAAAAAAAAAGAAACACAGGAAGGCCAGGGGCTTCCGGGCCAAGGCAAGGGGTTTCCCCAGTTGCTAGAGGGCTGGGTTGTCCAGGGTGCCCAGCTGTGTCCCTCAGCAGAAGGGACCCGCCCCCTCCCCGGGGACAGCTGCCCCAGCGATTGGTCAATGGTCAACGCAGGGTACAACAGCCTCGAGCTGGGGTGGCTTGGCAGGACCACCCCAGCTCTGGAACCCCAATGGGGTTCTGAGGCGTCTGTTGTGACTGCCTCGCAGCCCAACCTTGCCCTCTGACCCCTACAGGTGTTGTCTCAAGAGCGCTCCCCAAGAAACCTCCCACACAGACACCTGGGAATCTGTTCCTGGTGAAGCCAACCTGTGATGATGGCCCCTCCTTTCTTGGTCGGGGCACGAGGCCACGGTAAATTCCCAGCAGACGTGACACACGACACTTTGTCACAGATTGCTCTCAGCCAGACCTCATGATGTGCATCAAGAGCCTGCTCCAGCTGGGTTTGGTGTGCCGGTGCCCAGCGGGCCGATGCCAGGTTCTGAGCAAGGACGGGGGATGTCCCCCAGGGCACACCCGGCACGATGATGGGCAATGGACTCCAAGCCTCATGGAGCTGGGCAGCAGCCCCAGCTCGGCGGCCCCACGCCAGCACTTTACCCCTCTGGGCCTCAGTTTCCTCGTGTTTAAAACCACCACCTCGGTCTATAGAGGGCTTGTAAACTGGCAAAGTGCTGCCACATCCACTCCCTTGGGGCGTGGGGGAGGGTGGGCTGCCTCCGCCTTACTCACCTTCGAAAGAGGAACCCAGAGAGGGCGATGCCCCGCCCAGCATCACACAGCCAGGCGAGTCCAGAGCTGGAGCTCTGGGCACAGTCCACCTGGCTCTGCAAGTGGCCCCTCGGCCATTCAGTCTTTTTAACGAGCACTTACCAGGTGTCTTTTCTGGTGAGCAGAGTGAGATCTTTCTCCGTGGCCTGAAACAAATCCCCACGGCATCGGATCAGAAAGGGGAAGGGGACTAATGTGTTTAAGTGAATACTGTATGCCAGGCTCGTCCCCAGGGGACTCTCCCTTCATGACAGCCGCCTGAAGTAAGTGGTACCATCCCAGCTTAGGGGGAGGGGCCGAGGCACAGAGGGGTCACGGAGCCGAGCTGGGGTTCACGCCCAGCCTCCCAGGCCTCACCATGGAGCAGCTATGAGCTGCCCCTTCTGCAGTACAGCACCTCTGTACCTCTCCGGCTGCTCTGTCCAAATGTGCCCTCTAGCCAAGCTGGACACATCCCTGCCGAGTCCAGCTCTCCCGAACATATTTCTCAGCAAATGGCCAAGGTGTCCTGGGAAGGCAGGGGGCCTGGGGTCCTAGCCTCCCTGAGGGGTGTCCTGGAGGACCTCTCTGAGGCAGGACAGTCTGGGTACCTTCCGGTGTCTGATGGCCCTGACGTCCAGTCCTCACCAAGGCTGTGTGTGGAGGCAGCTCAGCCCAAAGACCCCCAGCAGCATTCAACCCACAGGACTCAGGCCCCTTCTCAAGCACGGCTCCCATGCCACAGCCCACCTTGAGCCTGGTCCAGCTCCCTTTCCCATCTCTGCTCTCTTTTTCTTTTTTAAGATTTTTATTTATTTATTTGAGAGAGAGAGAATGAGAGAGAGCACAAGAGGGAAGAGGGTCAGAGGGAGCAGCCGACTCCCTGCCGAGCAGAGAGCCCGATGTGGGACTCGATCCCGGGACTCCAGGATCATGACCTGAGCCGAAGGCAGTCGCTTAACCAACTGAGCCACCCAGGGGCCCGTCTGCTCTCTTTGTTAGAAGCCCAGTCCTTAGCTTCAGCCTGCCCGGGACCAAACCCCAGCTCATTCACTCCCTGGCTGTGTGACCCTGGGCAAGTCACTTAACCTCTCTGGGCCTCAGTTTCCTCATCTGTAAAATGGGGAGAGGGACCACGACCAGGGTGGAGTCAAGCAGATGACACAGAAATGCTTAACCTGAGCCCAGGGCATGGTAAGGGCCTGATACTCCCTCAGGAGCATCACTGTTTTCTCTCGCTGAATTCATTTGCTGTGGCCTGTTCCAGGCCCCAGAGGAAGTCCTCGGTGCAGGTCTCGGCCAGGGAAGGGCATTCCAGGTGGGAGAAAGGACCTGAGCGCAGGACGGTTCAGAGGCCCCACAAGCACACCGGGGGACTCTCCTGCCGGCTCCGACCAAGGCTGGGGTCCAGCCCATGCCTCCTCGCCCACCATTCAGGAGGTCCAAGACACCTGTACCACTTGACCGTGGGCCTGCTCTGCCACGCCTGCGTCCCACCAGCCTCCTCCCCTGGTTCATTCCAGCTCTCCCCATCCATCTCTGGTCCAGGGCAGGGACCTGGTGGGGGTCTCCCAGGGGTAAGGCAGGTGAATCTGATAAATCAGTTCCCTTCGGGAGTCACTACGTCCCCAGGCAGGCGGCGGCAACGGCGGCAGTCACACCATGAGCAGCGATAAGGAAGGAGCAGAAGGGTGGGGACCTCCTCCCTTCCTGCAGTGAGGCCATAAACCTGTCCTTCATCCCAGCCCCCAGGCTGCCAAGGGCTGCTCACGTCTGCCCGGCAGTGGTGGGGAGCACCTGTCAAGCCTGGCACCCAGCCTGAACACCCCTGCTTCAAAAGTGGCCGCAGGACAAATGGCCGTGCAGGACCCAGGAACCCACACTCCCCTCTCCAGGAGGAAGGTGGCGGGGGCGGGGCGGGGGAGCAAAGTGAGGAGAGGCGTGGGGACGAAGCTGGGAAGCCACGAATGATGGGCCAGAATGTGGGCTCTGTGCTGGAGTGGCGGGGAGCCTCAGACCACATAGCAGAAGGCAGTGACGAGAGCAAAGGGGTAGCGGCAACAGGATGGCCCCAGCGGATACATGCTGGAAAGCCAGCTAGGAGGCCCCTGCAGGCATGGAGAACGCTGGAGATGGGGCCCGGCTTCAGAGGTGACACAGAAAACTGGGAAGCAGCCGAGGGCTGGCCACTGGGGAGACCAGCGCCCTCCCAGACTCACCCTCCCGTGTCCCCTTCTTCCCCCTACCCACCCCGCCCCCCCATCCAAGCCAAGCCCTAGGAAAAGGATGGTCTCAAACTGGTTAGAAATGGCTCAGTGGGCGGTAGAGGGAGAGTGAGCTCAGGAGCCACTAGGCTCAAATCCGAGTCATGGCCCAGGGTAACAGGAGACCCACTCACTGTCTGGTGGAGGCCCCAGGCTGCTTGTTGGCCCCTTTCCCGGCCCTCCTCCACTGGGCAAGGGCTTAAGCCCTGGCCCAGCTCCCAGGTGCCAGCTCAGCCCCCTCCTCATCTGAGGGTCCCCACGGACTCTAACCCAAGCTAAGCCAACAGGCGCTAGAGTCCAGGGCCTCTTGGGAGCCCGAGGCCGCTGTGGACTATAGGACACCACCCTCTGTGCTACGAATCAGTTTCCCCATCCGCAGCACAGAACAATGATCCTCCCCGGGCCGGCAGAAAGGTTAAATGAAAGATCACACAGTGTCCTTGTGCAGTGCAGGGCACGAAATAAGTTCCTTCCCTGGGAAGCACTGACACCTTCAGTATGTCACCAGATGACCCACAAGCCTACCTAACACCACGCTCCCTCCCTCCTACCTCAGGACATTTGCACATGCCATTCCTCCTGCCTGGAACACTCGTCTTCATCGTTCTGGGCTCAGTTGCCACCTCCTCCAGGAAGCCCTCCCTGGCTCCCCAGTTAAAGTCAAGGTCCCATGAGTCTCTCTCTCCCACCAGAGTGTAAACTCCATGAAGGCAGGATGGTGACTGGCTTGCCCACTGCTGTTACGTTCTCATAAATATTTGCCAAATGCATGAATGAAGACACAATGACAACCATCCAGACCCTGTGACAACACAGGGCCATCAGGGGGTGATGGAGCCTTGAGGGCTGCAGATGCCTACAGAGGCCTCTGACCTAGCCTACAGGGGTCTGAGAAGGATTCCCAGAGGAGGTAACACCTCAGCCTGAAATCCGAGCCTTAGAGCCGCAAGGTCCCCACCACCCACTTTACAGATGGGAAAACCAAGGTCTACAGTCAAGGGGCTGCCCTGTGAGTGTCCCGAGAAGCTACCTTGCTCCACCATGCAAGGCTCTGCCAAGTCTCCCCACACCCGGGGGGCCCATCCCAGTCCCGGGGGCCACCCGCCGCGCACCCAGGGCCACCACCGCCTCTCCTGGTCACCCCGGCGGCGGGGCCGCTCCGGGCCCGGGCAGCGCCGGGCGTACGGCTGCGTGGCTGAGTCGGGCAGCCAGCAGCAGCGTGGCTCCGAACCAGCTGTTTGGATGACAAACTGCGTTCAAGCTTCATTAGGGTAATCACGGGCTCCCCTCCCGGCAGCGCTGCAGAGCGCGACTGTCAACCTGAACTAATCAAACCCGGCCCCAGGACACCCGCCCGCCTGGCTGACAAGCTGCTAAGCCGCGGAGCCACCTTGCGCTGCACAGCTCCCGGCCCGGGCTCGGGGCAGCCGGGCCCTGGAGAGGGCGGCTGGCCTCACAGAGACCGCCTGCACGCTCCCCCAGAGCCTGTGACCCTCAGGGGCCCCGTGAGGGTGGGACCATCGTGATCGTCACTCCTGGTTTGGTTTGGTTTGTTTTTGTACAGCCGGGGAAACTGAGCTCATGGGGGAAGTGATGTGGCCAAGGCCACCCAGCTGTAAGGTGGGGGAAGCCAGGCTGGAGCCCAGGCCCGGGGCGGGGCACCACTCTCGCCCCAACTGCTTCCCACACCCAGGAAACCCTAGTTTCTCCCTCCTCCCAGGGCCCAGCAGGCCACGCCTAGAGCTCAGAGGCGGAATCAGCCGTGTGGCTGTGGCGAGGCCCTCGACGGACCTCGGCCTTGAGCCCTGCCCCCTAACAGGTAACACAGGTGGGAAAAGCACTCTGCCGGGCGCTGGAGCCAATGCTGGAGCAGGCATTGCTGTCTGGGGTAGCATCTGCCCTGTGGCCTGGAGTCACCCCCCTGCCCCGCTGGCTGCCCCCCAGGCACGTGCCCGCCAAAGCCAGCCGGTCTGCCCCACATCCTCGGAATCAGAACTTGGCCGGATGGGCCAGGTGTGGCTCCTTCATCCAACAACTGGGGAAACTGAGGCCCGGAGAGGTAGTATCAGAGACAGTGGAATGGAGGGGCAAGAGTCTGGCTGTGAGAGGCAGACAGATATCCGCTCATCCGTCTATCCATCCAGCCATCCAGCCACTCACTCCACAAATCCTAGTGGAGAGGCTGCAGCGTGGCAGGCACTTGGTGTTTGCTGAATGAACAGATGACTGGAAGGATGGGTGAATGAATCAATGCATGGTGCTGGGGATGCAGCCGTAAACTCAACAGACATCATCCCTCGCCTCCTGGAGTTTACTGTCTAGTGGGGTAGGCAGATGCTTAACGGACAATTAATTACAAATGACATGGGCAGTGGAGAAGAAACATGACCCAGCCTGATGACATCCACCAGGAGGGCGCAGCATGTGTGCGGAGGGCCAGACGGGCACGTCAGAGGACGTGGTACGCCAGCTGGGCAGTGGAAGGAAGCGGAGGGCTGACAGGAGGAAGGAGCTGTATGTGCAAAGGTCCTGGGGCAGGAAGGAGCTTGGCGCTTCTGAGGATAAGCGGTCCATTCACCCTTTGTGTGGCCAGAGGGCAGTGATAGGAGTGGACACAGGCAACGCCGGGGAAGGATTTGGATCTTTCATCCAAGGGCAATGGGAGCCTCTGGAGGGGTGTGAGCAACAACGATCTCTGGTGCCATGGGGAGAGTTAGCAGGAGGGTTCCAAACCCAGTTCTGTCAACTTCTACTAGAGCAACAGCATGGACAACTCACACAGACATCCTGCTGAGTGAAAGCAGCAAACGCAAAAGGAGACACACTGTGTGACTCCATTTATGTGAGGTGAAAGACGACAAAGCCAGCTTTCACTGTTGGATGCTGGTGACAGCAGGTGGGTGATGACTGGGGGGGGGGGCGCGAGAGAGCTTCCTGGGGCACTGCGAATGTTCGAGATCTGGACCTGGATGGGGACTACATAGCTATAAGTGTATGTGAAAATCTATCCAGCTGTACACTTAGAATTTGTGCACTTTTCTGTATTTAATTATACCTCCAAAAAAAAAAAAAAGTAAATTAGAACAAAATCCTGGTTCCATCGCCCTGCTCTCTCAGTCTGTTCCTGCATCTGCAAAATGGGGGCAATGACAGGACCCACCTCACTGCACAGAGGGTTCGAGAGGATGATGTGTGCCCAGGCTGTGCACCAGCCTGGCCAGTGGCCACAACACTGGGAACGCAGGGCACACTAACACAGCAATGCATCTGGCTTCCCTCTCATCCTGGCCCTCTGTGGGCCTCAGTTTCCCCAGCGGCAAGGGGCCAGTGGCCTCCACCTGCCTCAGGGACAGCAAAGGAAAAGGTGTAAAAAACCTCAGCCAACCCACTGTGAGCCTACCTGCTCCCAGCCGTAAACCTGAGAAGAATCCAGAGTTTGGGACCCACAGTTCTCTCTCCCAGCTCTGCACACACTGGGTGCGGAATCAGGCCTCCGGGAACCCACTTCTAAACTGCACCCTTCCTGCAAACCCCGTATGTCCCAGCCTGGGGGCTCCCCTCCTGGAGCAGTGCCAGACCACCACGGTGGCTCCTCCAGGGGCCCACTGGGATACGGGATCACAGGGGCAGTGGGAGCCCAGGCCAAGGGGCCCAGGCTAGAGCTTAGGGCAGGCTCCTGTGAGAACGGGCTCCACGAGGCCCTTGGATGAGCGACTAGACACAGCCAACTCAGTGCAGCATGTCACTGTAGGGGCTACACAACTAGGTACCTGTCATGCCGCAGGCCGCAGAGGAAGAGAAAGCTCCGGTTCTCTGGCTGGAGCCTAAGCATCACAGTGGCCTCCTGGAGACCTCGGACAGCCTTGGGAAACCAGTATCACCACCAACATCCCTGCAGGCTCAGCTGTCCTTTGGGTCCCTTTAATATCACCTCGGCACGAGTCTGCCAATGACCTGGGAATGGGTCGGGGGGGGGGGTCGGGATCACCATCAGCTCCATTTTACAGAGGAGGAAACCAAGGCTTGGAGAGAACGTGGGCAGTGAAGAAAAGACACGACCCGGCCTGATGACATCCACCAGGAGGGCCCAGCGTGTGTGTGGAGGTCCAGACGGGCAAGCCGAAGGAGGTGGCTGGGATCCCCCACGGTCAGCCCGGCAGGCACGACCCACGTTCCCGGAGGGTAAAGCCCAAATGCTTTGTGCCCTGTCCTCCTTACCACCTGGCGGCCACTCCCTCACATGGCCGGTCCACTCAGTCAGTGGTCAGTCAACAAACATCGCAGAGCACCCCCCCATGTGTTGCAGGCACTGTTCTAGAAGCTGGCACAGTGAACAAGCCCGCCGGGATAGAGATTCCAGATTAACACCAGCCCCGCCTGCAACTCACTCAGCAAACGCCAAGAATAACCACAGGGGTGAGGGCGACACACCCAGTCAATGTCCTGTGCCAGGTGCTGCACTGAGTATTAGCGCATTCAATCCTCTGAGCAGCCTCCTGGGGGAGACACAGTTGTGCCGCCCATTTTATAGATCACAGAGGCTCAAATTCAGTGACTTGCCTGAGGCTGGCCTCCCTGCCTCTAAGGGGAACAGGATTTAACCCCAGGCATGTAGGCTGCTCCGTCCCATCTGCCTGTTGAATGGGGGCTAGCCCTTCCCATGGGGTATCTCACAGGACTCCATGCCCACCCGAAGCCTCGGGCCCAGGCCGGAGCAGCAGCAGCACACCAGCTGGCCCCACAATCCAGCATAGCTTTGGCTTCTGCCTACACTCCTGGGATCTGGGCTTTGTGGGGCCACCATATATCATCCCTGCCCCTGGGGACCCTACCCAAATAAGCCTAGCCCCAGAGAAGACCCTAGCTCTGTGCTAGACCCCGGGAGGCCTGGGCAGTAAGAGAGACAGACAAGAAAGCAGACATCCCCACGGGATGCTCTTCCCACTACACCTGCTATAACTGGCACCTTCTCCTCCCTCAGGTCTCCGATGAAAGCCTCCCTGACCATTTTGTCTCATCAGCGCCCCCCACGCCCACCCACAGTCCAGCACCCTTCAGCTTTCCTACACAGCTCTGCCTACAGTCCAGTACTAGACATGTATTTGCACATTTACCAGTGGGCTGTCTTTCCTGCTCAATGGTGAAGGCTGGGACCTGGTCTGCTTTATCCACAGATGTATCCCTCTCAACTTCTCCCCCCAGCACAGGATCTGGTGCACAGTAGGGCCTCAATATTGTTATTAAGTGAATAAATCTGCTGACTGAATGTTGATTGGCAGAAGGAAAAGCCCAGAGGTTGTGGGAATGCACTGGGGGCATTTGTTACCCCCTGAGCTGAGCAGGGGGAAGGGAATGAGGAAGTGTCTCAGAAGGCACAGCAGGGGCAAAGTCCTGGTAGCAAGAAAGACCTGGGCTCTGGGGACCTCCAAGTGCACTCACTGGGCGTGGGGGGTGTCCAGGGGGTGAGACTGGGAGGCCAGTAGGTCCTGGAGGGGGCAGGGCTCCAGGTCTGGGGCAGGGGTCCCCCGGCATTCAGATCACCTCCCAGCCCTGCCCAGACTAGCTTGGCCCAGCTCACCTTCACCTCCAGGCCCACCCTTGGTGAGCAACCAAGGTCTGTGGGCCAGCCATCACCCGTCTGCTACCCACAGGCACTAGGAGCATGGTCCCAGGCACCCGCCCAGAGGTCAGGGATCCAGCCCACCACCCATACAGTCTGCAGCCTATGACCTTGGTCCCGTTAGCATGACCTTCTCCAGCCACGCAAACCAGCTGGTACCAAGGGACGCAGCAGCTTGGGTAAGCTTTCTCACCGCAGAGGGGGGCATGGCTGCAGGCAGCAGGCTATGTCACTTACGGGCTCCAGCCAGGATCAGCAGGAGGGATGGCCAGAGCAAGAACTGGCTCTCACACCCCATGCCAGCCCTAGCTGGCACACCCTGGCATAGCTGGGGTGGTCAGGTGGGAAAAACCGCTCCAGATGTCCTCCCTCTCCAGGCCATGGCTCCCACCTCCCCTCCCCTTGGACAACCTCAGCTTTAATCACCAGCCCTAGCTGCTCCTGGCCCGTCCACCCAAATGTCACCCAGCTTAGGTCTGTTCCAGGTATCCCTTCTCCCTGCATGGCACCTCTACCCCACCCCTGCCAGATGCCCATTCCAGAAACTGGGGCCCTATCCAGGCCTCCTCTCTCCCCCAACTCTCCAGGCCACATGGACCCTCCCAGCTCCAGCCCTACTGCCATCTTCCTCATTCCCATGTCTGTACCTCCAGACTTGCTACTGGGACCCTCTAAAGATTCCCCATCACAGGGAGAAAACCCAAGTGCCTTCTAAGAATGATCTGGCCCCTGGCCCCTACCATACCTCAGGGCCACACTGGCCTCCTCTCTGCCCCTCCACAGGTCAAACTCAGACTTGCCACAGGCCCTTTGCACCTGCCTCTGCTTGAGATGCTCTTCCTCCTGATCACCCCATGGCCAGCCTTCTGCGTCCTTCAGCTCTCAGCTCCAATGTCTCCTCTTGGAGAGGCTTCCCCAGAGCATCCTGGCCAGTAGTGGCCACATGCCCACCCACCCCAGTCACCATCAGATGACACTGTTTCACATTCTGTTATCTTCTTCCTTGCTCATTGTCTGTCTCCCCAACAGCACGGGAGCTGCAGGATGCAACGCCTGCATCTCAGTGGTGACTGCTGTAGCTTCAGGGCCCGGCGCCTAGTAGGTGCTCATCAATCTGTTCAGTGAATGAGTGAATGAACTGCTAGTCTCCATAGCGCAGCTGGATCTGAGCACATCAGGGGCTCGCTCCTGGGACTCTCTGGATGCTGCTGCTTCCCATCCAAGGCCCCTGTGGTCCGGCCTTGAACTACTTCTCCAGGCTTGACCCTGGAGTTTCTCCTCTCACTCTAGATTCCCAGGCCCATACTCTGCCGGGATGCCTTCCCTGCCACTTCTCGGCCAGCAAACTCCTACTCATCCCTGAAGACCCAACTCGAAATGTCACCTCTTTTCTAAAATCCTGGCTGATTCTTCTCACCAATCAGGACTCTACTGATTGCAAGAAAAAGAAATCCAGCTCGAGATGGCTTGAGCAAAGAGGGGTACGTGCCTGTTTACATAACTGACAATTCCAGGGGTGGTTTCAGGCATCGCTCGAACCAGAGGCTCCAATGAAGTAACATATACTTCCACTGAGCTCTGCCTCCCTCCTCACACTGGCTTTCTCGGAGATTCCCTGCCCTGGATATGGCTGGTGGAAGAGAGTGGCTGGCAGGCCCACATCCACACGCTTGGGTTCAGCAACCACAGCTGGGACCCTAAGTCCAAGTTCCTTGTCCAGGGTAGCCTCTGACGGGCCTAGACGGGCCAGGCGCCCATTACCCAGCCAGTCATCATGGCCAGGAGGATGGGGTGTTCGGGCCCACCTGGGTCCCATGCTCACCCGGACGGTGGAGGACTGTGGGGTCCCAGGACCTCTGGGTGCCAGGAAGACAACGCTCTCATGCCCCAGTCCCATGCTCTACACCCCGGCCCCCCAGTCCCCACGTGTGCCCCACGCTGCAGGTGCCGGCTACCCACCCAGGGCCCTGGATGCTCAGGGCTTCGCAGCACAAGGAATCCCAACTCCCTCACAGCTGGGTCCCCCGTGCCCACCGGGTGACAGCCCCAGAGGAAGGCCTGAGAAACTTTTCGCCTGATTGAAGGGAGGCGGGCTGTGCCGAGGAGACTCCATGTGCTGGGTGTGTAATAATGGGTTAACCGTCACCCCTGGCAGGCAGCAGATCTGCATTTTCACGGAGGCCTCAGGGGGACACAAAGCTTAAATGGCAACGCGGGGAGGCGGGTGGCGTGGGGGGGGGGCGGGGGGGGGGGGCAGCCCTTGGCAGAGCCCGGTCCCAGCAGCCCAGGCTGCCCCAGCCTGCGGGGGCCACTCGGCCAATAACGAAGAGCTCGAAGAGCTCGCTAAGGGGCCGCGAGTACAAGGGCTGGGGAAATAATTACCGAGGAGGCCCGGGAGGGAGGCGGGGAGGCTGGCGAGAGGCTTAATGAAACTGCTAACGCGTTAGTGATTCCTGCCTGCTCGGGGAAGGCGGAGGCAGACAGCCATGTTGCCAGCTCCGGCGACCGAGTCTGCCAGGCGGGACTGGCTGGGCATGGCGCGACGCGGCAACAATAGGCACCCCTTCATCATCCACCTCTCAGCACGTGACTTGCAAAGGGCAATCTTAATATATTAAAGTCCGGATGACAGTAGATTTCAACACATCTCATATTAAATGGGGCTGCAGCCCATTCAGAGGCATTCTAAACAGAATGGCTAACGTTCTGATTCACGCAGACTCACAGAGATCTAGGCACCAGGGCGAGTGGGGGGCGGGGGGGTCTGGTCCCATTTTCCAGCTGGGAAACTGGGGCCCGGGGAGGTTATCCACCTCTCCAGGGTCAGGGTGCTTCCAAGAAAGCACCCAGCCCTTTAATCGCTCCCATGAGCAGCCCCTGTCCCCGACTCCGCATGTCTTTTCATTCTCCGAAGAGCTCTGTGAGGTGGGCAGGTGCCACGGCCCCCTTTAACAGATGTGCCCAAAGTCACACTGCACAGCCACGGGGACAGGAGCGCCACCCAGGGCACGCACTCCTAGGCCAGTGCTCCGTCTTCCACCCGAGGACCACACACCAATGCACACTGCTCTGTGGTTTTCGGTGTACAACATCTCATTTCAGCTCCAGACGAGACAACAGAGACACAGGTTAAGTGTTGCCCCCAAGGCCACACAGCTGGTTGGCTACGCAGCAAAAACTCAGAGCTGGGTTTTCTGACTCCAGAACCATGTGCTTTTTGTTCAAACGTTCCACAGTGCACGGTGGGTGCACAGGACCCCCCTGGTAGGTTGATGGAGAGATGTGGGGCCACAGAGAAGCCCAAGGTTCCCTGGGCAGCAAGCAGGAGTCGGGGCAGCCACCTGAGGCAGACGTGACTACAAAAACAGTGCTTGCTCTGTGCTGCATCAGGTATATGCCAGGCAATTAGCACAGCGCCATCCCACTGTGCAAACAAGGAAACTGAGGCTTCAGTTTCAGCAAAGAGCCACAGTCCCATAGTGACCCTCAGCTAGCGAATGGCACAGCCCCAATCATTCAACCATCCCATGGGGTGGTCCCAGCCCAGCTGCTGCCTACCCCCAGCCTTGAGCAGGCACTAGGCCAACCAGGTGTTCCTGGAACCCAATCTGAGGTATGAACAGGAGGCCAGTGATAGCAGGTACCCAAGTCCCCCCTCCCAGCACCCTTGGGTGTGCAGGAAAGGCTGGGAGTCAGAGGACTGGGCATGGAGAGGGCTCTCAGCCCCCAGATCCTCAGCAGAGCCTCCCCTGCTCACTCCCTGGTCAACAGCCTGGTCTAAGGACCTCAAGGGGCCAGGAAATTAGTGACTTGCTGGGCACCCCCACATCAGAGTCTGGTGCAGACAGGATATGCAAGGAAAGGCTGCGCCACCTCCACCTCATGGGTGTCCCTTCGGAGCCTTCCAGATATCCCTAGCCTTGGGGAGACTGCTTTCTAGCGATCCCCACAGCTCAGGCAGCCCTGTCCCCATCTGTCCCTGGACCTGCTTCCCCAGCGAAGCCACCCGAGGACATAGGCCACCTCTGAATCCCTCTGTGGGTACAAGACCAGTACAGGAGGCATGCCTGGATGAATGAATGAGCAGGTGAATGAATGATGGCACAAGCCAATACCACGTGACCCGCTGCTGTACTCACTCCCCACAGCAGCCTGCGCTCAGCAAGGAGGCTCTCTTTCTGTCTACCAAAAGGGACTCCCACCCCACAAGTCCAGCCCCAGCCCCCAACCATCACCAGACAAGGAAACTGAGGCTCAGAGGGCCCAGGGCCTCGCGGGAGGTGACAGCACCAGGGTCTGAACCTGAGTAGCTGGGCCTGAGTCTGGGCTCCAGCCCCAGGCTCTGCCTTGCCCTCACTTCCAAAGATGAATCCATCCATACACACTCCCTTATGGGATCTCCACTCACTCCAGGGGGCATGACCATGCCTGTCCCATGGAGCAGGACCCTCAAACGCAGAGCAGGAGAGGCCCCAACCCAAGGTCACATGGTCATCAGAAAGCATAAGGTCTTAAACCTCTCCCATCTTCCAATCTTCATCGTCCCTTCCACACACCAAAGCTGCCTCCTTCCTTCCCCATCAGCAACGCGGTAAAGAGAAGGGGGAGGGGGAGGGAGGGGGAGGGGAAGAGCAAGGAGGAAAGCCTCCCCCCAGCCCACAGCAGGCTCCTTTCTGGTCAGGGGAAAGGCCTCTAATGAAGGCCCCGAGGATGCTGGCCGTGTCAGCCTGGGAGCCCCGCGGAGCTGCAGGGCGCGCATCTCTGCTCCCAATTAGCACACGGGTCCTCCATCAAAGCTCGCGCCTGCTGCCAGGACCAGAGGCCAGAGGGACGGCCCTTCTAACAGTAGGAAGAGGCCACGGCTCTCTGGCAGGCCCTGGCCCCTACCCCCTGCTTTTCTGGGGGGGGGAGTGCAACCCCCCTCAATCCCCTCACTCACTCACACCCTCTCCAATCAGCCGGCTCAGGGCAGCCGCCGTCACCCTGGGGGACGCGCTAATGAAGATGGCCGACATTAATCTCTTCCCTCTCCCGACAGGTCAATTTATAGTTCCATGGGGAGCCCTGGCGCTCGGCCAGAGGGCCTGACATAACTCTCCCTGTTCCCTGGGAGGACGTCGGGGGTGGGCTCCACGGGGCAGAGGGGGCCTGCGAACTCAGGGGACAGGGCAGGGAAGGCCCTTCCGCCTGAGTGCCCACCGTCACCGCACCAACAAATCCAGGTGGGACCTTGGTCCCTGACGGCCACGGCTGAGGGTCAAGGCCTGCAGGTACCTGGGAGCAAATCTGGTCCTCGTCTCCTCAATCTAGGGCACCCTGCTCACCAACAGGAGACCCCCAGGAGGCAGAAGGCTTATGACTTTCCACTCCTCACCGACTCCCATGGGGTTCTGAGAGCCCCTCTAAGGAGCTCAGGGTCCATCTGCTTCTGCCGGACTCCCCAGTGTTCCCTCCTCAAAGATCACTGAGCTGGCCACATCGGGTCTAGCCCTGTGCTGGGTCTGGCCCTGGGCATGCGTCAGCCCCGGCCCCTACTCTCCCAGAGCTCCCAGTCTGGTGGGGGAGGCTGACAGAGAAGCGTGTTTTGCCATGCTGCACCATGTGAGAACCATAATGGAGGGGACCTGCCAAGAGCAGGGGTGCCCATGGGCAAGGCACATCGACTCCACCCGCCTGAGAGAGGTGGGGGTCTGGGAGGACAGTTAGGGAGGTAAACCCAGCTGGGCCCTGAGGATGAGCAGGTGCTCAACAGGCCAGAAGACACAAGGGAAGGGATGTTTGGGGAAGAGATCACCTCAGATGGGGGAGACCCAGTGTTCCCGGGCTCGGTGGCCAGGGGACATCCTGCTCATAGTGGTGAGGCTGCAGAAGTGGGCAGGGCGGACCATAAGAAAGCTCAGCCTCAAGGGGCAGCTCAGGAGTTTGGCCTAGTTTAGGTCTGTGGACAGCCTAGGAGTTCAGAAGCTCAGAGCTGCCTTTAGAAAGACAGCTTTGGCTATGGTGTCCCAGACTGATAGCTGAGGCAGGGGAGGTGAGGTGGAAATGTCCAGGCCAGAGGGTAAAAGGAGGAACAGACATTTAAGGGGCAGGAACCAAAGGAACCCTGTGGTTGACTGGACAGATGGGCAGGAAGAGATGTCTGGGAGGCCACAGGCCTGGGGTCTCCAATTTGGGTGCTGGTGGAGGTGATGTCACTGGCCTGGGGTAAGATAAGGAATTGGACCTCATGCTTAACTTGTGAGCCGAGAAGGTCCCAGCAGGGCCCCAAACCTAGGCCCACCGGGCTTAGGAGAAGCCAGCCCCCAAATGTTGACCCCCAGGTGCAAAATTCTGAGCAGTGCTGGACACCTCCTCCTGGAGCCAATTCATTTCCCGGAGGAGGTGAAGCTGGGGGACTTCCACCCCGCCCCTCCGTCCCAGACACTCCAGGAGGAAGCAGGAGCCTGGCAAAGGCAGGGTGTGAGGTGAGGCAGCTCCAATATGCTGGACAGAGCCCTCCCACTAGGAAGCCCGTGGGCCAGGCTGCCCCCCACAGCCCCCAGTGCCCAGCGCCGCTTCTGCACTTACTAGATGCTCCTGGAATCTCTGCTGAACCCATGCCCCAGGCCCTGGCCCCTCCCTGTCCCCTACTGTTCCTTCAGGGCTACCAACCAGGTCTCATCTAAACCCCTCAGTAACCCCTGGGAGTGTCCCCATTTTCCTAGGCTGGAGACCCAGCCCCAGAGAGCTAAGGGACTTGCTCAAAGCTTCTTGGTGCTATACCCAGGATGGAACCAGGGTCCAAATGACCCCAAAGCACATACTCTTAAAGAAAGGGGGAAAAAGAACAAGGCCGAAATAAAGAACCTCAATGCTTACAGTGGCTGCATTATGGTGGTGGGACAATGGCTGATTTTTTTTTTCTTCTTTTCTACAATGAAATATTCATACCCTCACTCTGTGGCCGTGTGTGCCCTAGTGGGGAGAGCTCTGGCTTTGGCGTCAAGCAGCCCAGGGCTCAAATCCTGGCTTGGCCACTTCCTAGCTGGGGACCCTGAGCAAGCTATTTGCCCTTTCTTAGCCTCTGTTTTCTCATCTGTACAATGGGGACAAAACCCCCCACTCCAGAAGAGCCGGTCACACCTGGCGCACAGTAGGCACGCAGTAAGTGCTAGCCTTAGAGCATCACACCCCCGCGTTCTCGCCACCTGTCCGGCCTCCAGAGGGAACTTGAGACGCCCCCACGTGCCAGACGCTGGTGCTGGGCAGGCACCGGGTCCCCGGGGCGGGCGCCCACCCATCCTCCCGCCTCACCCTGCCGCGCCCGCGCTGCCCCCTTACCCTGGCGGCCGGAGGGCCGGCATCGGTCCCGCAGGAGAGCCCGGGCAGCGGGG
>NW_027397110.1:6305233-6339214 GCF_003265705.2 Callorhinus ursinus | reverse complement strand
CCCCCCCCCCCCCCCCCCCCCCCCCCGCCCCCAGCTCTTGATAGACCACTAGCCTGCAGTTCTCCCCAGTCCCCACCAGGCCCACCTGCCTGGCCCCAGAGGCATGTGCTTTCTCTTGCTTGGAGCCTTTGGAACCCCAGTGCCTTTGCAGGTCCCTCTCTGTGGGAAGTCCACCCCCACCCCTTAAGGCCCCTCTTTTGGGAAACCTCTTGGCACTGCCGCATCTCCCTGGGGCCACTAGGCCCCTCCCTGCTCCCACAGCCCCCCAGGAGGTAGTGGCGCCTGCCCCGCCCTGTCTGATTCCTTGCTGGCTGGCACCATGGCCCCTGCGGCTGCGCTCCCGCCACAGGGCGGCTGCTCTCTGGCTGAATTCTCCCTCCCATCCTGGCTCGGGGCCTGGCCCACAGTAGGCGCTCAGTAAGTGTTGGCTGAGTGGCAACCAAAGAAGAATGGGGGATTGGGATTCCGCTAGGCGGCCTGGGCCATGGTGGGCACAGGGCACCAGTCCCTGCAGCTGATGTTCATTTTAAAAGCCTCAAATGTTCGTTCAGGGTGGCTCTTGCCAACCAAGGAAGCTAATGATTTCCACGCTTCATTTTTCTCCACCTTAATCCCACTGCCAAGGCTTCAGGGCCTCTGCTGCCACTGCCCTCAGAGTGGCATCAAATCCCTCCCAGAAGGTGCAGTCCACCTGGGGAATGTCCAGGAGGCTCAGGGAGGATCCAACTGTGCCTCCCTGACACCTGTGAGGCCACAAGAAGCCTCAGGACCACAGAGTCGAGGGTGGCTTCTGGCCAGTGCCGATGGGAGGGACAGAGTCACCCAGAGAGCCCTCGTTGGCCAAGGCAGCTGTGATGACTCCCCAGGGCAGGTTCCTCCAGTATCCCTTCATCCTGCCGCTTCCTCAGCAAAGAACAGGGCCGTTGGTGGGGGGGGGGAGCAGGCAAGAGCCACACCTTTGCAGCTGCTGGACACACAACAGGTTTCATTAAAAACGTGTGTCACAAACCCAAGCAGACACCAGGATCCCATTTTACAGAGAAGAAACAAGTTCAGAGAAGATGACCTTGCCAAGGTCACAAGTTGGTAGGATGCTAAGCCAGGAGCCTTCATGGCCCTCCAGAGTGCCCCTGCCCTGCTGGAAAGTGAGAACCCCTCAGGGCTGGTTCCAGAGCTAAGGACTGGTCTGTAATGGAGGAGATGCCAGTGCCTGGAGCCCAGAGCTGGCTCTGAGCAATCTTCCCTCCCAGAATCTTGCACAACTGGGCAAATGTCCAAGACCCTGTCTGCCCCACCTCACCCCCAACCACCTCCTGGCCACGGTGGCCCAGCCATGGGCCCTCTGGGTGAAGGGGCCAGAAGGCAGGCCTAGCTCAACAGCCAGCAACCACAGGCAAGTCAATCACAAAACACTTTTCTGAGCCTCAATGTACCCATCTGCAATATGGGAGAACAGCTGAGCCTCTGGCGGTTTTTCAGGGGCACAAATAAGACAGCAGATGAGGAGGCAAAGAGGAGAAAGAGCCTGTGCTTGGGTTCTGAGGTGCAGATGAGGCAAAGAGGAGAAAGGTCATGTGCTCGGCTTCCGAGGTGAGGTGGCCTGAGTTCCAATCCTGACTTCCCAGCCTCCCAGCTGTGACTCAACTGTTCAGGGCCTCAGTTTCCTTCTCTGTAAAAAGTGTAGGGCAGATCATAGGAAGACCAACTGACTTAAGAGACTGTAATGAGCCTGATGTGGGGTGATGTGTGTAGAACCACTCAGCAGAGCCTGGCAATCATAAGACTCAAGGCTTGTGACCTTTATGAGGGAGACAAAAGGGAACGGTTAAAAGTGTGGGCCCTGAGGGGTTCACATCCTAGCTCCACTCTACCAGCCGTATGGCTCTGGGTAAACTCGCTGGGCCTCAGTTTCCCTGTCTATAAAACGAGAATATTGATGGCAGTTCCCATAGCACTGAGTTGTGCTGGGGATTGTCTTAGTTAGCTCAGATCCGGTATTCAGAATAACCTGGCCCTGGTAAGCCTCAAACAGCATTAGCTCACTTCTCATTACTCTCGAGATGAATAAAGACAACCAGTCCCAAGTTCAAGGAGACTCTCCTGTTTGTCCTTATGAGACCAGGGGCATGATTTTCAGCAGCCCCCCACATTGGCCAGATGGGGAACAGCTGACCCCCATGGGCCCCTTGACCATAGGCCGGGGAGGCTGCTTAGGAGCATGCATGCCTTGGTCTAGTGATTGGCAGGTCATGGGAGGACCAGCTGAACCCCTCAGGGCTTAGGATTGTCCCAGAGGCCATGGAGAGGGGCCCGCCTGGAAAATGGGCACAGGGACCCTCAGGAAGGACTTTTCTGCCTCTCTCCCCAACTTCAGCAGTTCCCAATCCTCCCGTTTCACTGTCTCTGTAGTAACAACCGGTATTTAAAATCGTCTTTATTCTGCTGTGTATTATCTGTCTTCGCCCTCCCTTCCCCCACAAGAGGAGGGGGGTTGTGTAAGGACAGGGATTCTGATTTGTCTTGATCCCTGCTGTACCCCCAGCATCTAGAGCAGTGCCAAGCACATAGTAGGTGCTCAACAAACATTTGACACTGGAGAAAAATTCTCAGATGGTAACATTTAGCTAGAAGGGTAGGAGGGCAGGGCCCTTCTGCCTATGGGCAGCTCCCCTTCCCAGAAGACCACCCAGTGCAGCCACTGTCCCCTTTGTGAGCTCGGTCCCCTCATGGTGGGTGTTGGGAGGCCTGCATTCTCCCCCACTGCAGCCAGGAAGCGTGTGACTGTCACTGCAGTGCCACTGGGCCTCTTGGGTGAGGGAGGGACCCGGGCAATTTTCTGGCTCACAGCTCATTCCAGTGCTGCCTGGTGACACAGACGGGCCCGCAGGCCCAGGAAGGTCCTGTTCCAGCAGATGCAGGCTGGGAGTCCTGCCCTGCAGCCCAGCAGGGCTTCTGCACCCCCAGGACTGGAGGGGCTTCCCAGCTGAGCCCCAGGATGTGATCTGGGGGCTGGGCTCCCGCCCCCTCCCCAGCCACAGCCCCTCACATGTGCATGGCACTCCCCCGTTACAGTTTACAAAGTGCGTTCACAGACATTATCACATCGGCTCCTAAACGCCCCCTAAAAACCACAATAAATCTCTCGCTCTGGCTCTGGAGCCCACCGGCTGCTGTGTAATCAGTGAGCAGAGGGGCCTCAGGGCCCAGAGCCTGCCAAAGCTGAAGCCAGCAGGGGCACAAGGGGGTCCACGTGGGCGGGTGGCAGGTGGCGGGTGGCAGGCCCAGCTGGGGCGCTGCGGGAGGGAGGAGCAAGTCCTCAGACCCAATCCTGCAGAGGAGAGAAGTGCTGTCTGGGAGAGCCAGCCAGTGGGGCTCGAGGGGAGAGGTTTACAGGACGGAGAGGTGGGGCAAAGGTGAGGGAGAGGACCAGAGGGTGCCTTAGCACTTAGGAACGCCATCAGGGAGGTGGGCTGGTGGCCAGGCACAAGGGGCCCAGGGACAATCAGCCTCAGCCTGGTCTCTGACTTGCTTCTCTTCACCCCCTAGATGACAGCCCTCACCCAGATCCCCTGTGTGCCAGGCCCTTGTGCATGCTGTTCTCTGTCTGAATGCCTTTACCGCCTTCTTGAAATCCTAACCCTCCTTGAAGGACAGTCCAGAACCCCCCATTTGTCCATCCCTCCCCAGCTCCCAGAGGCTATGCCTCAGGCCCCCCCAGCTATGCCTGGTCTTCCTTTCCCTGAATTGTCAGGCCCCGTCTCCTCTTTGTACGTTTTGTGCCCCTGGGGGCAGTGAATTTGCAGTGGCTGAGACCCCATCCCCACCCCTCACACCCTGCACAGTCACAAGCAATGGCACGAGGCTGGAGGGTCACTGGCTGGGCAAACACCCAGCCCAGGGGGTTGTACGAGGTTGTGAGAACCCCACATGACCGGCCCAGCGAGCACAGCCCCTGTGTTCTCCGCCTAGCACCCAGCCCTGGGCGGCCACAGAGAAAGAACCCCCCAAATGTCTAAGCCAAATCAGCCAGCAGCCATGGTTAGGTTTTGTGTTTTTTTTATCTTTTTTTTTTTTTTTTTTTTACCATTTCCCTTGATTCTCGAAGTTATAGGAGCTCAACTTACAAACTGTGGAAAGTTCAGGAAAGTTTAAATAAGCAGGGTGAGGGAGGGCCTGGCCCGAGGGGGCTGCGGCTGCCCTGGCAGACGTCCCTCCCACAACACAGTGCAGCGGGGGCCACGTGCCCCCCTTCTGCTGCCTGTCCATCGGGTGGGCATCCGGGGAAGCCGCGGGCTTGACCTCTGGGCCGTGGAGGCCGCCAGCCTGTCGCAGCTGGGGTCGCGGCCGTGTAGAGCGGGTGCGGACAGGTGCTAGCTTCTCTGCGGTCACCTCTGCGAGGATCGGCATTTTCCCTTTTCTTTGATATGAAAACCAGCTGCTGGGCTGGGGCCCAGATGGATGGAGGCACCATGGTCCCTGGGAAGTGTTCTCCATGTGGTGTCTGAAGTGGGTCAAGGACGTGGAGGCAAGGGAGCTGGAGGGGGAGGGGGACTCATGGTGCATACCACTTCTCACCTACTAGACTGACTATAATCTAAAGGCAGGTACTAACAAGTGTCGCTGAGGACGGGGAGAATCGGAGCCCTCAATATACTGCTGGTGGGAATGTCAAAATGGGGAAAACCACTATGGAAAAGGGTATAGCCATTCATCAAAGGTTAAACAGAGAGTTACCGCACCACCCAGTGATTCCACTTCTAGGTATATACCCAAGAGAAATGAAAATACACATCCACGCAAAAACTTGCACCCGAATGTTTATAGCAGCATTATTCACATTATTCATAATAGCCCCCAAGTGGAAACAACCCACATGCAAAATGTGGAAATGTGGCAATGGAATATTATTTGGCAATAAAAAGTGAGTACTGACTTTTGCTATAACATGAGTAAGTGAAGCTTAAAAACACATTATATGCTCAGTGAAAGAAGCCAGACACAAAAGGTCATATATTTTCTGATTCCATAATATGAAATGTCCAGAACTGGCAGATCCATAGAGATGGAAAGTAGATCAGTGGTTTCCAAGGGGAGGGGGGGCACTGCTAGTGGACACAGAGTTTCTTTGGGGGATGACAAAAGTGTTCTGGAATTAGATAGTGGTGATGATTACACAACCCTGTAAATATACTAAAAACCACTGGATTGTACACCTCTAAGGGGTAAATTTTATGGTATGTGAATTATATCTCAATAAAGCTGGGTTTTTGTTTTTGTTTAAATGCTAAGGTCCCCACAGGGCCTTCTACCCCAAGGCCCCCAAGGAGTTGGCCTACCCAGGCTCAGCTCCTGCCCCTTCCAAGCTGCCTTCCTGGATGGATGGTGGGGTACCGGGCAGTGGCTACCCTGATGTGGGTGGGCACAGGCCTCTGCTTCCTCCCATGGGCCCATGGAGGTTGCTTCTTCCCAAAACATTCTTTGCCCCACTCCTGCTCATTCTCTGGATCTCCGCTAGGAGGGCCTGTACTGCGTGGGCTTTCCTCAGAGCAATGGGAAACCACGAGGATGAGGAGGATGGCATGCCACTCTCAGGTTCTAGAAGGATCCCTTTGGCTCTTCTGCAAGGGATGGAACAGCAGTACAAGGCTGGAGGCATGAGGCCAGGAGGAGGCCATGGAGAGACCTGGAGTGTAGGCCTGGAGAGGCAGGGTCCAGCCCGGGGCAGAGGCTGCCCAAGTACAGAGAAGGGACATGCTGGGGAGGAATTTGAGAGCCAAAATTAAAGTGACTTCAAGATAGGGGACAGGGAGTCTAGGATGGCGCTGGGTTCCAGCGGTGCAGAGGGCTGGGTGGGGATGGGGCCAGTTCTGAGGTGGGGAGCACTGTAGAAGGAGCACGTCTGCTGTGAGGTTTTCTGAGGCGGCCAACTGTGGAACCCCAGCAGATAGCATCAGCCCCACGTCCAGGTCCAACCAGTCACTCCCCATATTCACCCCCCTTGATACTCCCATTTTCTGGGTTAGATCTCTATACCCCGCACTGGCCAGGGCCACAGCCTTCACACTGGTCAGAAACCATCAGTGGTTCCCCACTGAGCGAACCACTCAGAAACCATCAGTGGTTCCCCACTGCCCTCAGAACAAAGGCCACATGCTGCAGGGGGGCCCACCTGGCTTTTGCAGTCTCCCTACACCCCACACTCGCTCAGTCCTGCTCCACACACTGCCCCCACCCCTGCCTTGGGGTGTGCCATGCTTCTGCCACCTCTCTGCCTCCCTGAGAGCCCTTCCTGCCTGAGCCTTGGCAGCACGGGGCCCTTGGCTCTGCCAGTCTTTTCTGGAACACAAACCAGGAGGCATGACCTGACCAGGATTTCCAGTGATCGTGACTTCATTTGAAATGACTTAGAAAATATATTGCCATGAAATCACGTGTAGTCACAAACTTGTTGCATGATCTTAAATAGGAAAGAATTAAGAGTATCCATGGGTCTTATTCTGTTCTGTGAAGTTGCTTCGAGCCCAGACGCACTGCACGTCAAGTCCATGAGAGCAGGGACCTGATCTGCCGAGTTCTGGGATGAAGCCCCAGTGCCTGGGGCAGTGCCTGGATAGTTGGGGTGCTAAGGAGGGGCTGGGTGGGTGGGAGGAGGGGCAGTAGAAGGACAGGAGAGAGAGAGAGAGAGGGAGGGTCAGGGGGGAGGCCAAGTGGCTGTGGGGGTGAATGGATGGGTAGGAGGCTCAAGTGCAGAGGGTTCCCACGGGCCCATAGACCACTTAAGCGCAGCCCCTAGACCAGAGTCCAGAGGGAATGGCTCTTCCTGGGGCTGAGCTGGGATCCATGGAGCACCTGGGGGCACAGAAAGAACCACCTCATCCCAGCCCACTCCTTGGTCTCCAGCCTCCCTGAGGTCCTCCACTGAGTCTCTAGGCCTGGCTAGCCTCTCCAGCAAATTGACCAGAACTCTCTGGAGCCATCCTTGACTCGCCTGCTTGCACTTGCACACACACTCTCCCTCTCTCCTTCCCTTCTCTCTCTCTCTCTCTCTTTCTCTCTCTCCCACATCCAATCCATCAGCAAATCCTGTTACATTATTTTCAACAGCCTCCTATCTGGCTCCCTGGCTCTGCCCTCGCCCCTCCCCCAGCCCACTCTCAACTCAGCAGCCAGAAGGATCCTTGTAAATGGTGAGTCCAGGAGGCCTCACCATCTGGCCCCCATTTCCTCACTGAAGCTCCTCTCCTACCGCCTCCTCCTCCCTCACTCTCCTCCAGCCACACTGGCCTCAGCCTCCTTGCTACTCCTCGACAGTGCCAGGCACGCTCCCTGCTCCACACCTTGGCCCTGGCTGTTCCCTCTGCCTGGAACGCTCGACCCCCAGAGAGCCATCTGACTCACCTCCTCACCTCCTTGCCATTTTTGCTCAAGTGTCATTTTCTCTATTAGACCTTCCTTGGACACACTATTTATAAATGAAAATAAAAATCCACCCCTTGTTTCCTTTTCCTGTTCTATTTTTCTTCTTAGCGTTTATCACTCTGGACCAAAATACTTTTTTACTTCCTTATTACGCTTTTTGTCTGTGTTCCTCCATGAGAAGGTGATCTCCATGAGGGCAGGGGTCTTGTCCATTGCTGTGTCCCCAGCACTGAGCACAGGGTCTGCCAGGCACAAATAAGGTGCTCAGTAAACATCTGCAGAATGAATGAATGAATCTCTGGGGTCCAGGGTGCTCTTACTGGGCTGGCGTGCCCCAGGCCCAACACCCACGCAGGTCCTCACTGCTCCATCACTGCCTTTCCCCTTGGCCACTGGCTGATTTAGCCTGCCAGGGGCCACTTAAAGGGTCCTGAAGTCCCCTGGGGACTGCCTCCCCCCCCACCCCCAAGAGGGCTGCCCATACTCTCTCAGGGGCTGATAGGATGGGCACAGCCACGGGTGGCTCCCAGGGTTGAGTTCCAGGGAAGACAATCCAGGGCTGGCCCATCCTGCACTTGGTTCAGAACCATTCATGTGGCCCCTTCCCCGGCGGGCCCACGTGGGCCCTAGCAGCCAGGACTCCTGTGAACACCACCACTTCACATTCTCCACTCCCCTGCTCTTCCCTGTCTTGCCTGAGCCTCCAATCCAGCCTGGCTCACTAGACAGAGTGGACAGAGTGGAGCTGCAGGGTCACCTGTTCAAAGAGGTCACGCCAGCTGCCCGAGGCCCCCAGCAAGGTTCCAGGCTTCCCTGGTGCTGAGCCAGGTGAGATGGGATGGAGTGTGCCGGCTCCTCCCTAGCTACCCCCACGGCACAGGGGACACTGAGCTGGGGGTGGGAGGTCTCCAAGCGCCATCAGACCCCAGGAGTGGTGTGCCAACTCAAGCTTCAGTGCTAACAGCTCGGGGACTGAGGCCAACCAATAGATGAGCGGTGACAGCAGGTTTGCGGTGTAGACACTTGACTCTGGAGACTCAGGGAACTTGTTGCTGTGGAGGGCCCATGTATGCATGTGCACGTGTGTGTGTGTGTGTGTGCATTTGAGTGTGTGTGCACGTGCGTGTGTGCAAGTATTAGAGGGCACAGGGCTCATGAACAGGCAGATTGCCATGGGCCCCCAAATCCATGTCCCCTCACCACAGTGCCTCTAAGAGAGTGGCCTGGAGATGAAGAAGGGCACCCAGGAAGGAGAGAAGGTCTCTGGACCATTCAGCCGGGGCCATAAGAGGTCAGCATCCTAACCAACACACAGCACAGCAAAGTCAGCCAGACCCAGAGGCAAAACCCAATTCAGCTACCCCTCACCGGTCCTCTAAGCCTCAACTACATTATCTGCAAAATGGGTCTCATAATTCCCGCATCACAGAGCGGTAGAGATTAAACAAGATGATGTAGGTATCCAATACATGATTACTATTTAGGTTGCTGGTAGTTTTATTAGAGCTCACATTTGAGATGGAGAACAGGCTGCCCATTTGTTCCGGAAGCTATCCCAGAGCCCCCTTTCTGCCTTGCTGTGAGCAGGGCACAGGACACGAGACCCTGCCCTCAGGGGACTCGCAAATAATAATGAGGCGTGCGAACCCATGGGTCCCGGCTGGCTGGCTTTTGGAGGCAGTGTGGTTTCCTGCTTTATGAGCACAACCTCACTTAATCCCCTAGAGACCCCTGTGAGTTGGGGGCTGCTACTGCCATCCTGCAGATGAGAAAGACAGGTGAAGTAACTTGTCCGTGGTCACCCAATAGACGAAGGGCAGAGCCAGGATTTGGGTGGAGGATCTTACCACCACACTCAGGAAGGACAGAAAGTTGCACGCCCTGGCTCGTTGCCCAAATCGAGAAAGCACCAGAGGCTGTGGGAGCACTGGGGAGGGAGGGTACTGACTGGGGTGGCTCAGGAGGAGACTGGCCCTATAAGCAGAGACTTAAGGGTACCAAGGCTGGGACAGGAAAGGGGGAAGTGGCCAGGCAGAGAGGGCAGCCTGAGCCAAGGCCCAGAGTGAGGAAAGAGCCGCCAACCCTCTCGGCCCAGACCCTGGCTCTGCCCTCCTAGCTGATGCAGCCCACTCACACCCTCGTGCCTTTTTCTATGCAGCCCCCTGTGTGCATGCCATCTCCCTTCTTCTTCCCTCCGGGCCCAGCAGTGGCAGGGCAGGATTTGAAAACAGACCTGTGCATTTCCTGCCCAGCCCTGCTCTGCCTCACAGAGAGGGAGAGACTTAAGCCTGAAGAGACTCAGGGGAGGGCGGAGTCGGCCTGGAAGAGCATGGTGAGCAGGGAGGAACAGACTGTGCAAAGATATGAGGGCAGAGTCTGGGTTGTGCCCTCCTGCCCAGCTCAGAGTCCCCTCATCACACCCCAGGGCTCTGAAGCCAATGCTGCTCCCACTGCCCTGCCCAGGGGATGGCAGGGGATGGACCAGGAATGCTCACACCCAGGGATAGAACTCCGGCTCTCATACTGCTCAGCCCAGTTTTTTTCCTCTCCCTGAAATATGGCCTTCTTTCCTGTGATGTGAGATCGTAGGCCCAACCCCAAGAATTATTCAAGCGGAGGTGAGGAAAGTCCCCAGG
The DNA here is from genome assembly GCF_003265705.2 of Callorhinus ursinus. NCBI lineage: Eukaryota > Metazoa > Chordata > Mammalia > Carnivora > Otariidae > Callorhinus > Callorhinus ursinus. Next base: position 6,329,159 of record NW_027397110.1, on the reverse strand, counting down.
CCAGAGTCTGTGCTCAACGAACAGCAGTTGCCTGGAGCATCGTGACAGAGCCCATCTTGGGCATACCTGAAAGAACATTCTTCTCAGTGTGAGCTGAAACTGGCCCCCTGAAGCTCCCACCAGAGGCCCCAGTGGTCTGCTGCACAGGGAACCGGGCCCTCTATCCCTGAGGCAGCCTTTGGAAATTGAATGTAGCAGAACACCACCAATTAACCAGCATGCCTCCCTTGGACAAGGGCTCCTCTCTGAGGCTCACTTTCCCAAGCTGTACAATGGGGATAAAAACAACCCCTGGGTGAGGGGCAGTTGTGAGGCTTCAGGGAGTTAACAGGGGAATTTTCTAGGAGCATCCAGAGTCTCATCCAGAGTCTTCAGAGAAGCTCCAGCCAAGGAAAGAGGCTCAGGGGGCTTTCCAGAGGCCTGACTCATCTTCCCCAAAGGAGGGAGTGACCTTGATCAGGGCAGCCTCACGGTGGGGTGGGGGGACGGGACAGGACGCAAACTTGGGGCCTGTCATGATTGGGGATTTCACCTGTACAATTGTTTTTTGTTTTTGTTTTGCTTTGTTTTGTTTTAAGGAAGTTCTACACCCAACGTGGGCCTTGAACTCACAATCCCAAGATCAAGAGTTGTGTGCTGTACTGAGTCGACCAGGCGCCCCTCACCTGTACAGTTGTGGCTCCCCCAGACCTGGCACGAGCTCACCTGCCCCACACAAAGGATATGGCTCAGTTTTGTTGAAGGACAGCAGGGCTTGGGATCAAGTAGATCTGGGTTCAAGTCCTTCATCTGCCATTTACCGGCCATTTGGTAACGTACCTGCCGGTCACCTCTCTGCTCTGAGCCCTGGCTTCTCCAACTCCAGGAAAGGGCCTGTCTCTCGGGGCTGCGGTGCTCAGCAGAGTGTGAGGTCAGAGTTGGCTAGCCCTTTGAGTGCAGAGACAGGTGCACCCCAGGCCCGCACTGGGGACAGCCAGTCCACTCCCATCATCGTCGCCCCTGCCTCTCTGTTCGCTAAGGGAGGGACTGAAGAAATGCAGCCCAGAGACAGGCCCCATGTCTTTCCACACTCTGTTCCCCCTGCTTGCCATTCTCTTCCAGGCAGACTTCTCTCCACCCTGGGTCCCTCCAGGCTCAATTAAGTCCCTCCCTCTCCGTGAAGTAGGACAGTGCTTCAGGAAAGGCATGCGCTCAGGAGTCTACCGATGGGAAACGGAGCCCAAGAGAGGAGAAGCGATGCGTCCAGGATCACACAGATGCAGAGGGACAGCGGGGATTCCAACACAGGCTCCCCCTAACACGTCTCCAGGCAGCACTTAAGACCTTCCGCAATCTGTCCCCCGCCGGCGAAGCTGTGCACATACATACCCGATACATTCCCACCTTGGGAAACCCCAACTTGGAAAACCCACCAGGTTCTTATCGACCTCGAAGGCCCCACCTGTTCTCCTGTGCCCTCCCAGCCCTGTCCTCAGCCCCTGGAGTGTACTGCCCACCTGTCCACCCAACCTCCCTTCCTCCAATTCTTCTTCCCCCTCTGGTCACCTCGTGTTATCACCTCCTTCAGGAAGCAACCTCTCACCGTGGGACCCATTTCTCCTCTGAGTTCATTCCCCAACACCACTCCACTCCACCCACTTTGTGATTTCTTGCTTGGCGTCCGTCTCTCCAAATGAGGGTTCTGTGGGTGCGTGGGATGGAGTGTGGCGGGGGGGATCTTGTTCACATGTGTCGTCTCAGCACCCAGCACAGAACCTGGCACGGACCAGGTGTTCAAGAGTTGCTGTTCCTGCATAGCATCCATCCATCTATCTTTTCATGCAGGAGATGTTTATGAAGAAGACAGGCAGGGCCCTGCTCTAGTGCAGTTAGTTTCCACTAATATATATGTATATTGTAAGGGCAAGGGGGGAATAAGCACTATGAGGAGCAACAGTGCAGGGAAAGGACAATAGAGTAGGAAAGGGATGGGGGAAGGTGGTAAGGGAAAGTCTCTCCAAGCAGGTGACATTTGATCAGATCTCTGAAGCAAAGGAGAAAGTGATATACACATCAAAGGAAAGAGTATACCAGGGAGAGGGAACAGCAAGTGCAAAGGTCCTGAGGTGGGAATGCACATGGTATGTTGGAGGAAATGCAAGGAGGTCAATGAGTGGGGTGGGGGTGGCAGGAACTGAGGTTAGAGGGGGTCAAGCAGGGGGACAGAGGCAGGACTCTGCTTTGACACTGACTGAGCCATTGCAGGGTTCTGGGCTGAGGAGTACAGAGTTTGACCCAAGGTCTACCAGGATCACTCCAGCTGCTGCACCGTGAACAGATAACCAGGGGCCCAGGGAGAAGCAGGAGATCCATGAGGAGGCCGCTACACTCATACAGTGGCAGGGGACATGGTCAAATTGCTGATATATTTTGAAAGTAGAGCCAGTGGTATTTGCTGATGGATTGAATGAGGGAGGAGGGGGGTGCGGGGGAGAGAGGAGAGAAAGGGAGGGGAGGAGTCAACAATGTTTGCAAGGTTTGGGGCCTGAGCAAGCGCATGGAAAGTGGAGGTGCCGTTACCTGAGATGGGGAAGATGTGATAGTGGGGCAGGTTTCTGGGAGTGACCCCTGAGGGAGAGGGCTCAGCGGCCGTCCACACGGAGATGTGGCAGAGGCTATCAGCTGCATGGGTCTGTAGTTCAGGAGAGAAGTCCAAGCTGGGTGTGGGCACCTATCATACGAGTCCCCATGTTTTGCACAAAGTAGGTCGTTAGTAAATGACTGCTGTCCTGGCATGCAGGGCCTTGTGGGGGACACAAAACTAGCCACGGCCCCACTCCTGGCCTCTAGGGGAGGCAGACAAGGGCCCTGGGACCCAGCACAGAGCCATACCCTGAGAGGGGCACATGATGACACGGTGGGAGGGTAATCTAGGAAGGCTTCTTGGATGGGGTAGTGGGAGAGTCTTGGCAGAGATGGGGCAAGCATTGGAAGGCAGGTGCTACAGCTTCAGGGGTGAGATGGGAAACAGGTGGAGGAAGGCTCAACAGAGCCAGGGGGGCTGGGGTGAAGTGGACGGGTGTAGGAGCCCAACCCCTGGCTCCAACTTGGGCTCTGTGACCTTGGACAAAGATCCTTGACTTCTTTGTTTTTGTCTCTAAAATAGGAATAATAACCATACCTCCTGCATACATTGGTGTGAGGATCAAACGAGTTAATCCATGGAAAGTGCCCCCAAAGAAAGCAATGGCAGGTGCTCAAAAAATGTGACCTACCCATTAGTAGCTCTCCAAAAAAGGCAGTGTCCTCCAGCCTGGGAAGCCCGCTGAACAAGGGCAGAGGACCATGCATGAGGCCCAAGTATGAGGTACCTGGGGCTCAGATGAGGAGGGAACTTTATTCCCTTCAGGCAATGGGGACCCATGGAAAGTTCTGTGCAGAGCGATGAGGAATGTTCCATTCAGTTCTTGATTATCCCCCACCTGTGCTCAGTTTGACACATCCCCTCCCATCCCAGGCCCAACCGTCCTACCGGGCAACCTGCCTGCGGGGCTCGGGGGCACATCTCATAAAAACAGCTGAGGCTTGGTGATCGCTTACTATGTCAGTCCTCACGATGGCCCCATGCATGAGGTTGGCCCTATTATCATAACGCAGATAGTAGCTGGCCGAACCAGGAGGTAGAGACTAGAATCTACACTGGCTTCCCTTGGCTCCAAGGCTGTCCCGAGAGCCCTACGAAGTGGCCGGGCATCAGGGGAGTGTCCAGCCCTATGGATTCTCCCAGCACACAGGGTGGGGTCCTTGTGCCAGTTCACGGGGGGCAGAGACTATGAGGTGACGTGACTTGCCCAAGGCCCCACACTTGTGGGAGTTGGGACTCCAATCCAGATCTGTGAGACTCCAAATGCCAGCACCAGAGGCGTGGCGGGCATCACACACCCAACCCTGAGCTTCCTTTAACCTGGGCCTGCAGCAGGGGTGAGCTCCCTCAGTCTGGAGCTATTTCTGAGCTCTGAGGCGTGGCGGGACAGGGAAGACAGTGGATCCCCCGACTCCCACGCTGCCCCTTAACTGTCTGCTCCCCTCCTGACTTTGTCCTTTCAAAGAGGTTTTTCATCCCCAAAACCACCCTGGCTCCCTGTTCCTGGCTCTGCCCTGCCGAAGGGACACTGAAAAGCAGGCTTAACTGCATCCTCTTTACAGTTTCCCAGCCAGAAAAACCAGCAGAGGGAAATACAGTGTTTGCAGACCAGGTCAGGTCCAAGGTCACTCTATAAAAATGAATTCCTGGAAAAACATAAACCAGCAATTTACCCCGTGAATTTTATTGGCCTCAAAACAAAACAAAAAAACACCCAAACAAACAAAAAAAACTACCCCATTTGAATAACGAAGGGAGATAAACCATTCCCAGTTCCTCTTTTATTAGTGAATAAGGACACACAAAAACTCAACTGAAAGCGAACATGCAGCATCAGGTCTGATTTATTAGACGCTTTCATTTCACAAAAACCAGGATTTCTATTAAAATAGGATGATATCCAAAAGGTCTGTTTGCTTAAACAAAACAAAACAAAACAAAAAACTGTCTTTAATACAGGACAAGGCTTAGTTTTATTTTTTGTTTTTTTTTAAACAAAGCTCACATTCTCCTGACTTCACGCCTGTTACTACAGCCAGAGGGAAACTGATTTCAGAATCCATCTGATATGTCGGATTTCTTTGTGGCATCTACTTCATCGCTCAGCAGCCAGCCATGATGTCATAAGCCCATCAGATTTCCGGTAGGGGGGAAACGCTGGGGAATTGGAAAGAATGGATGTTTCTTACCCGTCAGGAAAGGGGGAGGGGGGGAAGGGGCTGGGTGTGTTTGGGAGGTGGGGGGACGGGAGGCAGGCTCAGTGTTTGTGATATTTAATGTCAGGCAGAAACCTGAAAAATCCAGCCACCCAGATGTTTTCTAAATATCCAGATGTCTGGCACTGAGCAGACCACGCTCCCCCCCCCCCCACCTCCCATCCCAAGAGGCACCCGACATTTCAGCTTTGACCTCAGGTCTACAGCGAATGCGTGCTGCCAGGAGCCGTACATCCTCAAGGCTGCCCACCCTCGGGGTTGGGAATTTTTTTCTAAATCTTTACACATGGATGACAGGAGTAACTAGGTCCAGATTTTTAAAAGCTGTTGAAGCAGTGATTTGAAAAGTTCAGTCCCTGGAATTAGCTTCCACAGAAAACACTGTACAAGCCAAAAAGGAGGAAAGAGACCCCCTAGCCAACACTCACACAAACATATGTGACTCTTAAGCCATAGGGCTTAAAAACCCAAAACAAAACCAGTGAGTCTGAGAACCGAGGACTCCAGACTGACACCGAGAAGCGATGAGCCCTCCCCCAGGAGCACGCTTCCCCCAAATCAGAAAAACACCAAACAGCTTTGTTCTTCCTGACAAAGCCCCTTGCTTCCAAGGAACAGACAGTGCCAACAAAAGCACAGGGTAGAACTAATTTACACTGAGGCTCGGGGCTTCAAGGAGTCATAAAGTACAGAAATGGCTTTGCCGGGGAAGCTGCCTCTCTACAGCTAGCAATGGGGACCCCCCTGGCCTGGGGGAGTCCCACAGACCACAGACAGAGTGGCGTTCAGGCTTCCAGGCACACACGCCCACTGAGGCCACCACCGAGGCCTGTGACATCACGGCTAATTGCTCCTGAAAATGAGCCAAGAACTGCAGGCCCCTGGGGCCCAAACCCTGCGGCTCAGCTTTGTAGGGAGCCAGGAGGAGAGGCAGCGGGGAGGGGGGCCATCTCCAATTAGAACCGAGCACTTGGATAATGAAAAAGAGGGTGGCCAAGGGGAGGGTGTCTGGCAGAGGGCTGGAGGAGGTGAGTGGGGGCTCAGGGATGGAGGGGGGACTCTGTGGCCTCATCTCCAAGAACAACCCCTGTGCTTTTCAGATGGGGAAATTGAGGGCCAGGAGTGGCTGAGTGGCCCGCCCAAGGTCACCAGGCTAATTAGCGGGACAGCCTGTACCGGGGAACAGAAAACACAGGCCTGGCATTGCACAGCTCTTCCCTGAACGTTATCTAATTTAATCCTCACAACACCCTGTGAGGGAAGGATTATCATTAACCTCAGTCACCAGAGGAGCCAATGGAGGCGCAGAGAGGTTAAGTAATTTGCCCAAGGTCACACAGCTTGTCATTAGCAGAACTCGGCCTGAACCTCTGAGTTTCACCAACTCCAAATCCAGTGCTCTTTCTGCTGGGGGGGGGGGCGGTTAAGGTTTAACTGGGAGCAGTGAATCTGATTTAAATACATATTCAAAATGCTGGTGATCCCCACAGAACAGAAGGATGTAAATCATTGCAAATTAATTTTTTAAAGCAATTCCAGTCCGGAGGGCTGGGTGGGTGGGGAGGCTGCTTTTATTCGGTCCCTGCCAGAGCCTGAATAAAGCATGCAGATGCTCTCTCTAGACGTGCATGGAGGCAACTCCCTGAAGTGGAGGTGGGGGGGGGGGGGGCTAAAAGCTTTGTTGGGCATCTGTGAGAGCATAATCTGCCACAGGAAAGGTGCCAGGCGCACAGGTCTGACAGAGCCAGGGGAGGGAGAAATTCACTGAGAGTGAAAACTAGGAAAAATAAGAAGAGTCAGTCCTTCGAAGCTTGAGTCCTACTTTCCAGCCAGGAGTTTCAGTGAATGGTGGGGAACCTGGGCAGCTATCTGTGGCCCAGAGGCATGACTCTGGGTCAGAGAGGTGCCGCCCAGGGTCGCGTCCCCTCCAGATTGGGGGAGGAGCGGGGTAGGCCACGCAGTTACTATGGCCCTGTGCCCGGGCCATCCTGGGGACCCTGCCGGCCACCACCTTCTCCAGAGTAGCATTTGAAGGAAACCAAGCCTCCCAGAGCTGGGACAGAGGTTGGACTGGGGACTAGGTTGGTCTGAGCCCAGAGAACAGGACAGGCACCTGTCCTCAGGCTTCCCCCTCCGCAGGTCCCTTCCCTTCCACTGGAACAGCCTTGGAGCTTCAGTGGGCCATCTGTGCCAGGCCTCTCCTTGCTCTCTTCCTCACCAGGCCTGCTGGTTTCTTTTACTTTATTTCAGTGAACTGCAAATGGAGTGTGGAGCCCAGGACTCAGTCCAGGGAAGGAGAGAGAAAAGTTTCTGCCATCTGGATGCCCGACCTGGCTGAGCAGCTTGCGTTTTTCTGGGGAAATTCTACCCATCCTTCATTCAATTTGTCTACTGTCTACCCAAAAGAGATTCAGGTCCTGCCTTCATGACACATTTGATGGAGGGAAACAAACATTAACCCAATAATGACACAAAAATGTCCATGGAAGGAATGGTCCCCAGACTATGACAGCCTGTCAGCAGGGCAAGTGTCAGGTCAGTGAGGTCAGGGAAGGCTTCCTGGAGGAGGTGACTGGGGCCCAAAGGTTGAGGAGCCATGACTCCCTTTGACTCACTGTCACCTCTCCAGAGAAGCCTTTCCTCACCCAAGCTTGCTTCCCATTCCCATGCCCCATTCCCTTCAGGACTATTATTCATCATCTGTGTCCCTGCACTGGTGTGCAAGTCCCAGACTAGGTCTGCCTTGTTCACCACTGAGTTGCTTGCGCCTGGGAGGTTTGATGACTACTTTTTGATCAAAAAAGTGCAAAGGAGCTGTGGTGCAGGAATCAGAGAGCCCAGGAGGGTGTAGGAGTAAGAATGGAGGCAAAAGTCACAGCCGGCAGTGACGGGACTGGGCCACCCCAAGAGCCTCCCTCGATGTGCAGCTATCTCTTCCCTCTTCTGGGCTCCCTTAAGCCTTCCCCCTGTGGCAGAAACTGGGTTTGGGGGTCTTCCTTCTCCTACAGGAGACTGTCACACAGGTACTCCCTCCCACTTGATCTGCCCCAGGCACAGCACCCCTGGGGATCAGGTAGGCGGGGACTAGCATCACCTGCCCAATAGGCTTCCTCCCCACCACTGCCTTCCCTCCTCCATTCATTCCCTCACCTGGTGCTGAAGGGTCTCCCAAAGCCACAGCGGGAGGCAGATCCAGGGGTCCCAACCCCACCCCCAAGTCCCATCTGCACCGCCCCCCCCCCCACTACCACGCCTTTCTCCTCACTGAGGCGGGAGTGACAGGAGAGAAGGAGCTCGGCTCCGGGCTCGGACCAGACCGGGTTTGAGTCCCCTCAGCGTGTGTCGTGTCGGTAAGCTGGCCTCTGACCCTCAGATTCCTCCCAGGTGAACTGGAGAGACCCCGGGCTCCAGCGGGCACAGCGCGGGCGCTTCAGGAACCTGTCTGAAAGGCTCGAAGTCAATCTCCTCTCGTTTCCCTCCCGTGCTCGGTTCAGCTACTCCCTCCCCTCCCCCCGCCCCCCTTCCCCACCCCGCGGCGGCAGCTGGGGCTGGGGCGCGGGGGTCCCGCACGGCGCCGGCGGGCCGGGAGCGGCGGACACTCTCCGGCCGCGCGCCCCGGGCCCGGCACCGCGCCTCGGTCTGCGCCCGGCCCCCGGCGCGCCCGCCCCGCGCACTCCAGCAAACTTTCCGCGGCCGCCCCCCGCGCGCGTCTACACCGCCCGGCGGCCCTGCGGCGCTCCCCCTGCCCCCCGCGGCGCTGCAGGGTGCCTCGGTCAGAGTCCGCGTCTCCACGGTCTCACTGCCGCGAGTTACGCGGACTGCCTTGACTACCTCGGGATTTTGGAGGCGCCTCAGCCGGACCGACTGCGCCCATCTAGACCGCCACGGCAGCCCCCGGGTCACTGAAGACTCCTCGGCTCAGGGACCGCGCGTCCACGTCGCCTCCGAGATGCCCCAGCTCCCGGACCGCGTCTACACCGCTCAAGGCTCACGAGGCTCAGAGCGCGCGACCCAGGACGCAGACCCAGCGACAGCCGCTTAGTGAGCGGGATGGTGCCGCGATTTCTCCCGGTGCCCCCGCGCCCCGCGAAGCCGGCCGGGGGTTGCTTACCTTGCCTGCGCCCTCACGCTCCTGTCCTGGCGGTGCGGTCCCTTTCATACATTTTGCAATATTGTCGACAGCGAAAGAAAATATTATAAATCCTCTCCCGGTCACGTGGCTGTCCCCCAATCTCCCCGCTTTCCTCTCCTTTCGGCCTTTGAGACAATACTCGGCCCCAGCGGCCGGCCGCTGGCCAGGGCGCTCCAAGCAGGCGCTGCTGGCCGCGGCGGGGCGGGGCCTGGGCGGGCAGGGGGCGGGGCCGGGGCGGGCCGGGGCGGGCCGGGGCGGGGCGCGCGGGCTCCAGCAGCCCTCCAGCGGGAAGCCCGGGCCCTGCTACAAGCGCTCCTGTACCACCTCTGATTGGTCGGCCGGCTGGCGATGCTGAGGCCTGATTGGCTGAGATGAAGAAGCGCCTCAGGCAGTGGGGTGGGGGTTGCGGATTTCATTCTTTGCCTTTTCTTTTCTGGGGCCGCCGCTGCTCTTTTGGGCCCTCCTGAGATCCGCAGCCTTTTCATCGCTGCTTCCGTGCACCCCATCATAACACTTAACCACCCGAGTGTAACTGCAGTTCTTTGCCCTTGGCGACCAAATAGGTAGCACCCTGAGGTCGGGAAACTGGGTTTGTGGTGCTCACCCGTGTATCCTCCAGGGCCTGGAACACAGGATGTGCTCAAAATGTTTGTTGATTGGATTAATGGGAAATGCGCATACAGGTTTTTGGAGCTATCTTTAAGACTGGTAACATCCCTAGAAAATGGTATTATTATTCTCTTTCAAGAATGGGGCGACTGACGTGCAGAGAAGTGCTGTCACCTGGGGAATGATGTCTGAGCTGATCCTGGGACATGCTTACATCACTGGACCTCAGATCTCTACACAGCGATGCACTGTGGAGTGTCAGGGCCTCAGTTTCCAATCTGTCAAAAGACTAGATTGATTCGAGGAGAAAGTGGTTTGGAAGGTTATTTCAGTGAATATGCCGTAGGCAGCACTGTGCTTGGCAGTGAGAATGAGACATCTCTAGCCTCCCTGTTCAATTCTGGGTCCTCTCCTTTCCTGGCGCCCCCTTCCCCCACAAATCACAGGGGACGTTAAAAGCACTCTGGTCAAACCAGGCTATCTTACCCACCTCTGAGGGTTTGGAGGCGTGTGGGAGGATTTTTCTGGGGGGAGCCACAGGGAAACTAACTTGATCAGGCATGCTATTCTGGGGGGAGGGGAGTCCTTGGGAAACCCCACTCCATCCCAAACTGGTCCTTTTTTTTTTTTCTTTTAAAGTAGGCTCCATGCCCAGCATGGAGCCCAACTGTGGGGCTTGAACTCACGACCCTGAGATCAAGACCTGAGCTGAGATCAAGAGTCAAGCATTTAACTGACTGAGCCACCCAGGTGCCCCCCCAGGCTGGTCCTTCTGATTGAAGGGCAGTCTCTGAGAGATAGAGGAGAAGGTTTCCTGTCATAAAAGAGGATGTAGAAGCTGCTCCTGGAGTTGGGTGAGAGCATTAATTGACCAGAGAAATGCTACCTGAGATCCTGGACAGCCAGGTTCAGGCATGCAGAGGAGCTGGCTTGGTGGCACAGGGAGTTCTCCTTGTGTCTCTGTCTTCACAGGCCCCCTTATAAGGACACCAGTCATTGGATTAGAGCCCACCCTAATCCATTATGACCTCATCTCAACTTCATTACATCCGCAAAGGCCCTATTTCCAAATCAGGTTACATTCACAGGTTAGGATTTCAACATCTCGTTTTGGGGGACACCATTCAGCCTGCAACAAGGCTCAATGAAGAAAGAACATTCTGGTCAGAGGGGAACAGCAACAGCAGATTACGCTCCTAGTGCCCACTGCTTTCTGGGGTCTTATCTTCAGCTCCCCTCAGTTCCTGGTACCTGGGAACTGCTTCTTCTGAGTCAGGAGCGAGCTGATCCTCTGATACGAGGCTTTCTCAAGCCTCTCTTTCCAGCAGAGCCCAGCCTGCCTGTCGCCCCCCTTCCTGCCTGCCTGGTCCCCACCCCCATCCACATCCCACATATGAGATGGACAAGGACAATAAAAGCTGTTTCACAAGCGGGTGGTGATTAATCGCCAAGTTAATTAAAGAGGCAGTAATTACACTCAGATTTCAGAGGAAGGAGCGATGTCTTGGGCAGGGATGGGTGGTCAGCCTCGGTCTCCCTGAAGAGGTGGGGCTGGAAGACAGAAGGAATTTGAAAAGACAGGAAGAAAAAGCAAGTAACACTTTTGACAAGTGGGTACTTCAACCATAGCTGTAATGTTTTATTTGACAGAGTTAGGTGGCGGGCTCAGATGTTAAGCTCATCTCTGTACTTTTCCGTGTCTTTGAAATATTTCATTAACAATAACAACAACAAAAAAATGGCAGGGGGGGTTAAGTTTGGGATTTACAGACGGCCTCAAATACCAGCGTGTCCCACTTTACACAATGGAGAGGGCCCTAAAATTATGTGTAAATTGAATCCCGTTTGCCCACCCAGTGCACCTTAACATCAGCAATGCTCGATCTTCATTTCTGATTGATTTTCCCTGGCAGAGGTGCAGAATTCTTTGCTTTAAGCGTCAGGCTCTCTCTGTCAAGTAGTTAATGACCTATAAAGCACTTAAAATGTACTGGAGGAGATGCTATTTGGAGGCACCCCGTGGTGTATCCTCTTCTTTTGTCAGTAATCACCCTTCATTTATTTGCCCTTATTGGTTTAGAATTTGCTATCAGCTTTCCCTAAAGTGAAGCCCATCAGGAAAGGTCCAATTCCATATGGGCCTAGATGGTGCTGGGGTTGGTACCCTGAGGCGGCAGCAGCAGATGAGGGAAAGGGCCGGCCTTTCCTTAAGAGTCCTTGACCCTGGGTGCACTGGTCACCTCCTGGCACACCTTCCCTGACCATCTCCGCAGCTATGGCCACCACAGCCTTCCCAGTTCCTGCTCACCATGTGTCTGCTGCCTCAACCTGTCCCCTGAGTCCTGATCCATTCTTTTGCCTGCCTTTAGGACACCTCCTCCTGGTTGCTGCCCGGATTTCTCCCTACATTGGTGCTCCACTCCTTACTTCTGGAAACCTCAGTTCCCTCCTCTGCCATGCCCCGCAGCCGGTGCCTACTCTTGGGCAACTGGAGAATGACACCTCTGGGGCCTGAATCTCAGCCTTACCACTTGCCCCCTGTGTGGACTTGGGCGAGTTGCTACATCTCTCTGATACTCTGTTTCCTCATCTATAAGATGGAAACAGTGCCTAGCTTCAGATAAGAGCGTAGTAGGCATGTAAGTATACAGGAGGCAGAGAGAACTCCATGACCCAGAGGCAAGAAGGACCCTCATGTAAGAGGGAGGGAGGAAGGGCAGGCCGGGGGGCAGGGCAGGCCGGGGTGGAGGGCTGGATGGCGGTGGACTTGGGCACCGTCCCAGGGAAGTGTGTGTGTGTGTGTGTGTGTGTGCGCGCGCGCGCGAGCACAAGCACATGATGTGTGCTCTGTCCTCTGTCCTGCAGGTCATGAACAGGGGACACAGAAAGTGTTTAAACAGGGCAGTTTGGGGTTTTGTTTTGTCTTATTAAGATCCAATTCACATATCATGAAATTCACCATTTTAAAGTGTATACAATTCAGTGGCTTTTAGCATATTCACAAGGTTGTGGAACCATTACCATTATCCCATTCTAGAACATTTTCATCACCCCATAAAGAAACCCCATACCCATTAGCAGCCATTCCCCCTCCTCCAAGGCAGGGCCAGGTTTTTTTGGAGCATCTTTTTTTAATTAATTTATTTATATATTTTTTAAAGATTTTATTTATTTATTTGACAGAGAGAGACACAGCGAGAGGGGGAACACAAGCAGGGGGAGTGGGAGGGGAGAAGCAGGCTTCCCGCAGAGCGGGGATCCCGATGCGGGGCTCGATCCCAGGACCCCGGGATCATGACCTGAGCCGAAGGCAGACGCTTAATGACTGAGCCACCCAGGCGCCCTTTTTTGGGAGCATCTTAAAGCTCTTGGCAATCTCCCACTCCAGGCTTGAACCCAGGGAGAAGACAGAGGTGCCCTGCAGCACTGAGCTGTGGGGGGGGAGCTCCAGCCATGGGACCAGGCCAGCCTGGGATTGTCTCTCTCCTCAGCCTCTCCCAGCTTCCTCACTGTATCCCAGGAGGCAGGGTAACCCACTGCACAAGGCTGAGGAGGGCCAAGGTGTGGGAGCTCAGGGCTCACTTTGTATCAGCACAGTTAGCATTTTTATTTCTGGACCTGGTCACTCGGTTCCAGAGTCTCCTTCCCCGCCCCCTGGGACTTCCCCCTGGCCAGAATTTTCCTAACAGGTCAAGGGGGCAGCTCTCCTGGCTTCACTCTCAATACACAGCACTTGAGGGCTCCTGCCCACAGGAGGCAGTTGGCCATGAGGCTGATGGAGGCGGGTGGGAGGCATTTGAGGCTGAGTGCAGAGAGGTCAGAGAAGAGGGCCTTTTTAAGGCCTGAGCAGCCCTGAGTCTCCCCTACCAATCCAGCCATTGTCTGGGTGGTTCTGACCTGGCCAGAAGATAAGGACCCACAAGGGGCTTCTTCAGTGCTCCCATCCTGCACCGTGCCACGGGATCAGTGCTGCTGGCTGCTCGGAGAATCCCAGGTACTGCATGGTCAGGGCTGTCTGGCTTAGCCTAGAGGCAGCTGAGGCAGGAGGAATGGCCATCTGGTGAGGCAAGGGACAGTGGTCAGAACATTGCTGAGCCGGCTAAAGCATCCCCTGGCAATGACAGGGGCTTCTGGGATCAATTAGCAGAACCACCCTAACAGGGCTCGCGGCCCCTGATGTAAGCTCCACGGGCACGTGTCATCGATCGGAGCCTCTGACAGCTTTGGGAGCCCGGAGGTGAAGCCAGAGGCCGCTGCTCGCTCTCGCTCTCGGCTCTTGCCTTTCTCTTTCTCAGGTGCCTGGGCCTCCAACCACTCCGCGCAGAGCCTGCCCGCTCCCGTCTGCAGGGCCGGTGCCAGACTTCCAGACCCTGCACATTCATGGCCTCACCTCTCCTGGTACGGATGGAGCACCACGTCTGTTTCAATTTTCACCTATATAAAATGGATCACGTACTAGAGATCACTTCCTGGAAACTGGAAAATAAAATCATTCTTCCTCTTTCAGTAAGAACGGGCACTAAATCGCCAGAAAAGGAAAAAGTTCGCTTATTCTTTAAACAAATGGCTCTTGAGCCCCTCCTATGAGTCAAGCACAAGGAGAAACACACAGCATCTTCACCATGCTCAGGAAGTTCGGAGTCTGCTGGGGGAGATGGCTGTGTGTGAAACGATTCAACTCAAGGAGGTCGGAGCAGTGAGAAATGGATGAACTGCTTGGTGGGGGAGGAGGGTTGAAGGAAGACCTCACAGAGGAAGTGGCATTTGAGCAGGAATTCTTCAGGCAAAGAATGGGGTGAAGGGCCTTGGGACCGAGAAAATGGGAGGAGCACAAGTTCAGAGGTGGTGAGCTTGGCATCTCGGTGAACTGCAGCTGTGGGTGGGAGCATGGATGGGGCTTGGGGTGCCTGGGCCAGTGGGAGCTGGTCAGAAACAAGGCTGATGGACTCCATGAGAACAGAAGCATCTGTCTCTTATCCCAGTCTCAGCACAAGCACTGGCACAAAGTTGGAGCTGGACCAATGTTGAAAGAATGAAGGGGTTGTAAGACCCCTAAGTACAGGGCTGAGGAGTCAAGGCTCCAGCCTGTGGATGGTGGAAGCCACTGTGAGGTTTTGCACAGGGTGTGAGGTAGGGGTCCAGCTTCATCCTTTTGCATAGGAATGTCCATATCTCCCATCACTAAAAAGCCTGTTTTTGCCCCTATTGCATTATCTTGGCCCCTTTGTTGAAATAAATAAATGTGAGGTACTACAGGGTTTTGAGAGGGGAGAAGCATGGTCAGCTCTGTGCTATTGAAAGATCAGTGGCAGAGACTGGGAAGGGACGGAAGGAGAAGGGGTTGAAGGGTGACTAGATGGGTGGGCTGGACCCAGGAAGGAGGGGGAATTGGGGAGAAAAGCTGTCCACTGATCAGGCTGGGGCTCCCGTAGGGAGCTGTGCCCTGAACCAAAGCCATGAGCTCAGCCAGCCTGGGCTACCCAGGCCTGCCTGTGGCACTCACCAGGGAATCAGAATGGGGTGCGTGAAGGGGCTGAGAGAAAAAACCTGTGCTCCTCAGCCCCTCAAGGTCCACAAAGTGGTAAACTTAAACCCTCTCCAGATACAGCCATTGCAAGGAGGTTTTCAGGTAACGAGAGGGTTGTAAAGGCAAAACATTGCCAATTACGGCAGCATTATCCCGGATTAGAAAGCTTCCAAGAGGCGGCTCACACCTCCAGGCATGTTGTGCCCGGAAATTTCCAGGGAAGGCTAGGGATCCAAATGTCTAGGCTGCCTGAAGCCAGGCCCCACAGTGTGTGCTGTCTGCTGGGTGGGCCCAGGTCCACCAACCTCTACAGACCTGCCTTCATTTCCCCCCCAAAGATAGACGGACTGTGGGGAAGAAGGACTCCCGCCCCACCCCCCTACAATTCTGAGCAATGTAAAGCTAACAGTGTATCTCTGGCAGAAATTTGTCCCTTCAAGGACTTCCCCAGCCCTGGGGGCACTGAGTCTATCTAAGACACTTTGTGCAAACCCCTCCCCCCTTCATCTGACCCATGGAGTCCGAAGGACCACCCACAGTGAAAGCAGCCCAGTGCTGCCCCTTCTGGGCTATATGACCTTCAGCCTCCCTGAATCACAGTTTCTGCTTTGGTAAGATGGGGAGACAAGCCCCCCCCCAACACTTCGCAGGGTGTTTTCAGGATTAAATGAGAGAGTGCAGATAGAAGCCTTGAAGAATGGAAACAGTACAAACTCCGTGCGTGACTACTTGGCAGTGTCTGCTAAAATAGTAAATGAGGCCCACACCCTGGGCCCCAGTGAGTCCTTTTCGTCATTTCCCACGGAGAAAGTTCTGCAAATTATGTCCAAGGATATTCCCTGCAGCACCTTCTGTGAGGCTGGAAATTGTAAACAACCGAAAAGGCCATTTATAGGGCCCTGGTTAAATTAGGATCCATGGGTACTGTGGAATCCTTTGCTGTAATTAAGGAGTCTGGCAGCTTCTGCGCGCTGTCACAGGCAGATCCCCACCACGTGGGGCTGCATGAACAAAGCAAGCACAAACACCTACAGAATGATCCCATTTAAGCTTTCAGAACCCTGCACAAGCACTATCAATTGTCTATGTTCATATATATGCATATATGTATGTGGATGCAATGAAAACAGCCTGAAAAATAAAACCACACCCCGATGACCCAGGGGTCGCCCCGGGAGGGGCCTGGGATGGAGGCTACGACTGGCCGGAGCACCAGAGGGAATTTTACCGCCTGTGTAGCCCGCTTAGATAAACACACACAAAATGCCGAGAACAGAGAGTAAGGGCCTGACCGGCCGGTGGTCAAAGCTCACAGGCCGAAATTAGGACCACAGGTCAAGGAAGGAGCCTAGTAAGGAAGGGGACCCAGCGCCTCCTGCTGGTGTCCGGACCCGTGGAGTCTGAATCTGGGTGTGAGGAAGCCCCTCAGGTGGGTAAGTGAAGTTCCCTGGCCTTGTCAGCCTGGCTGGGCTGGGGCCACAGCCCACCTCTCCTGGCTGAGCGGTGTGCCAAGGAAACTATTGAGCTGCATAAAAATCCATCCTGGAAATCCCAGAGGCATCCTTAGAATGGAGTTCGCCTTTAAATGAGAATGTTAAAAAAAAAAAAAAAGAAAGAAAGAAAAGGCAGATTTGCCCGTAGCCTGGTTTCAGGCTACTAGTGAGGGCTGGTGGCCAAAGCAGTGGCTATGCTGGGCCGTGGCCCCCAGGCCATGGTCTGCAGTACTGGCTGTGAGGGGGAACCCCAGCCCCACCGAGGTTCTGTGTGGAACCACACGTGTTCCCATGGAAACTCTGCTTCGCAGAATCCTCTGGAAATTGTTGCTGAGGAGGGGCCGCCGCTTCCCACACCTATTTTGTGTTCCTGGGTTTGGTTTCCAGGGATGGTTTTTCTCAAGCAAGCACCGAGAGGAGAAGGGGCAGAGCGGGGGAGGGGCTGGAGGCTGAAGCCAGAGGGAAGGGGCAGCGCTGGCCATTTCTGAGTGGCTGCCCCAGAGAGGCCTTCGGAGATGGAGGGTGTCAGGAGTAGCTGAACCGTTTCAGACGCCCGAGACTCTGCAGGGGGTGACCCGGGAGGGCAGGCAGGCTCTGCTGAGAGCCGGGAGGAAATCCCCGTCAGAGCCAGGCAAGCCAGATTGAGACCCTGATGGGCCTGACTGCCCCTCTGAAGGGGTGCCTTGGGGCAGGGTCTGGGTGGGAAGAAGGGGTGCCCGGGGCCTGGCCCTCAGGGTGGGGGGGAAGGGGGGGCTTCTGCCCAACCTAGGCCCGAGATCCACCCTCAGGATGCTGCCATCCACCCTTCGGGTCTGAGGCTCCCCTCACCCGGGTCTGACCTGTTCCCCCTCAGATCCCCCTCCCTGTGGGGGTGACAGAGCCTGGGACCCCATCCCCGGAGGGACGCCCATTCCTTGTTTAGCGGACCCCCCTCCACACTGTTCTGCGATGGCCTGCTTTTCCTGGAAGATGAGTGGAGAGGAAAATGCACACCCTCTGAGCCTCTGTAGGAGTAGAGTTCCCCATCTGTCCTCTCTGAGCCACACTGAGCGGTCTTGTCACTGCAGCCGAGGCTCAGGAGGTCATGGCCGCTGGGAGGTGGAGCTGGGGTTCGAGAGAGGCCAGCAGCCACCCAGCCCCAAGGAGCTCCAAGTACGGTTCTTCCCTCCTCCGCTCGTTCAGAGTCCAGAGTCCACACAAGCCTGCCCTCAAGGAGTTCAGCTGGAAGCCCTCTCTGTCCCTTCCTCCTCCCTTACTACCACCTGCACCCCCTGCAGGAATCTGCCACCCCTTGCCCCTGCACCAGCCCGTCGGACTCTCAGTCCTGCAGGTGAAGGGACAGGTTCCGCGCTGGGAGTCCCAGGATATTCTTACCCCACCCCTCCACCTTGACCCTCCTCCTCCCTGCCTCTCTGCCTGCTCCTTGGAGACCTCGGCACCC
Organism: Callorhinus ursinus; assembly: GCF_003265705.2. Taxonomy (NCBI): domain Eukaryota; kingdom Metazoa; phylum Chordata; class Mammalia; order Carnivora; family Otariidae; genus Callorhinus; species Callorhinus ursinus. Next base: position 6,311,118 of record NW_027397110.1, on the reverse strand, counting down.
TGCCAGCCCTGCCCCCACTTGGTCACTATGTTGGCAATGGCTGTGTGTACAGAAGGGGGACAGTTTGGTTCTGAAGGGCCTCACAGGCCATGGGGAGGAGTTGGGACTTTGTCCCAGTGAGGTGGGCACTGTGGAGCAGGAGGAGGGATGTGATCCCATGCAGGTTTTTTTGTTTTTTTTTTTTAAGTTTTTTATTTGTTTATTTCAGGGAGAGAGAGAGAGCATGAGCAGGGAGGAGGGGCAGAGGCAGAGGGAGAAGCAGGCTCCCCGCCGAGCAGGGAGCCCGATGTGGCACTCAATCCCAGGACCCTGGGATCATGACCTGAGCTGAAGGCAGACACTTAACTGACTGAGCCACCCAGTCGCCTGCAGGGTTTTGTTTTTTTTTTTTAAGATTTATTTATTTATTTGAGAGAGCGAGCGAGTGCATGGGAGAAGGGCAGAGGGAGAGGGAGAGAGAAACTTTAGCAGACTCCATGCTGAGCATAGAGCCCAATGGGGGGCATGATCCCATGACCCTGAGATCAAAACCCAGAGATCATGACCCCTAGATCACGACCGGAGCCGAAACCAAGAGTCAGACGCTTAACCACTTAACCGACTGCGCCACCCCGGCGCCCTGATCCCATAAATGTTTTATCTGGATGCCCACAAACTGGTGGCCCGGTACTGCTCAGGACCAGAGTCGGGGCCCCTCATTGTCCCTGGACATGTTTTGTGCGCAAGGGCCCCTCAAGGACCTCTGGGGCAGCCCGGGGGTGGGAGGGAGGATTTTACAAATGAGATAGTAGAAAGCAGCAGGGATGGGGGAGAGCACGGGAGGGAAGGAGCAGAGCCCCACAGCCTGGGTGATTCCCCACCCTCAGCCCGTCTGCATGTGAAATGGGTTCCAGCAGGGCTGCTGAGAGGGAGAAATGAGCACTTGAAGCCGCAGAAATGGGTCTGTTCAAGCATCGAGGGGCCGCCGTCTGCCTAGGGCCTGAGCTCCAGCAACACCAAGGAGCCTTCCACCTGTCAGAGGCGCCCTAGGCACCAAGCCCTGCAGCTAGACTGTGTGAGGGAGGAGGGGTCCTCAAAGCCCTGGGCTGGGGGCACAAGGCCGACCAAGAGAGGAGGAGGGTGGGGTCCAGGTAGGCCAGACTGCGGCTCTGGGGGACTGGGCCTCAGCGGGAGAAGGAGGAGCAGCCGAGGCCTTGGAGGATGGTGGCAGAGGTGACAAAGCAGTGAGTACAGATGGCCAGGCTGATGGGAAACAACCTTGGGGTCCTTGTTGGAGGATGGAGAGCTTCAGGAGGTTCAGCTCATTCGGCCAGCGTCTCCCCATTCCCTGCCCCAAACATGCCAGATCTCCTTCCTCGCCCTCCCGGCTTCAGGCCCCCAGCCTGACGACCTCCACTCAGCCACCTCCTGGCCCCTAGCTTCATCCCCAAGCCCAGCCCAGCCTCTGCACAGCTCCCCTCTTGCCCACAACCCCTACCTGCCCCTCCTAGCCCCCTGCTCTACTTTGCATGGCTGCCCTGTGCCTTCGACCCAGCCGGGCAGGGGGCATTTTTGCAACTGTTCCTTTCTGTGTTCCTGCTGATGCTCGTGCTCACAGCACTGACAAGGGCCCCTTGCCGGGAACCTCCTGAGGAGCTCGTGGCTGGCCTTAACAGTCTGCGGTGCAGGCTGGTGCCGAGAGAGCCTGTGGATCTTGAGAGAGAGAGGAGGGCTTGGGGAGGGGTGGTGTCCGAGAGAGCCCATGGAGTCTGGAGGATGGGCTGGCAGGCTGAGGGAAGAGCCCGGGCAAAAGCCAGATGCAAGATGCTCAGTGGGTATGGCTAGGCCACAGAATGGGGGGTAAGGGGCACACCCAAGGCTGGGAACACCTTGAATGTGGGGGCAAGGTGATGGGGCACCCCAGGGGCCTCGCTCCTGGTGCGGGGCCAGTCCTGTGGAGGGAGGGGCTGCCGTGGGGCCTTGGATCCAGGGCCAGATCTATGCGCCAGTGGAGCTCGTCCTAGAAGTTTTCATAGACCATGTTATTAAATTCGCTGTCATCCGTAAATCCGTGCAGTTTCTTCTGTGAAAAGAAAGAAAAGAACAGAAGGAAGGAAGGAAGAGAAAAACAATAGGAAGAGAACAAAGTTGCACTAATTTAGTTTTAGCCAGAGGCCAACAGACAGCTCCCTGCATGGCTTTGACAGGGGACAGTACTTGTCCCCAAGGCCTCCCCGCCAACCTCTTCTCCCTCTATTCTACCCACCCTGGCTCCCGGCCCTCCAGCCCCTCGGGCCTCCGCACAAGCTCTTCCCTCTGTCTGGGGGGCTCCCTCACGCCCACCTGCTCCCCAGCTACCCCCTACTCCGCCTGCAGGGTTTGGCTCAGCGTCCCTGGGAGCCCCCTCCCCTAGCCCTAGTCGGGTGCCTCTCGGCAGCAGACCCCTCACAGGGGGCTGCAAATGCCTCTGTTTGTTGGGTCAGCACCTGTTCTTGCAGACCCAAGGCTCCCGGGGGGCAGTGCCACATCCCGCCATCCTGGCCAGCCCCACAGGACTCGTCACAGGGCGGACACTGCCTAGGACGGCCCAGACATCCTTGGGGGTCTCAGCATGGGGAAGCCCTGTTTCCAGTCAGGGCCAAGTTCAGGGCTGAGTATAGACAGGGCTTTGAGGAGAGTCAACAATGTCATCCTGGGCCCCCTGGGCTGGGGAAGGCCAAGTACCAGCCCCCTCACTTCCTGACGCCTCTTCCAAGGTGTCCGTGGACCGACCCACCACCTGTTGGCTCCTGTACCAGCTTGCTAACCCCTTGCACTTTATGGTGCCCGAAGCTCTGGCGCAGACATACTTAAGCCGGAACTCGTCTGAATTCGGGGCAGCTGGTTTTGCAGGGAAGTGTCACTCATCCCCTTAACAGATGAGCAAACTGAGGTTCAAGAGGGAATCACGATCAGGTGATATGCCTCGGCCCCCATCATGATGAGAACAGAGGCCGACCGGGCCAGCCCAGACTCTAGCTTCCACCTCTAGCCAGTGTCAGCCTGGGGACAGCCGGAAGCCTCGCAACACCCCCTGCCTGGTTGGCCAGTGTAGACACTGCTCACCCTGCAGAAGCACCTACTGGTCCCAGGACAACATTTAACCTTCCTGGCAAATCTCTGAGCAGCGTGCAGTTACAGAGGGGACTCAGGCTCGGAGGGGAGCCCCTTGGCTGGGGTGGCACAGCTAGGAAGGGAGGGAGCAAGGTTTCAGACCCTCCAGTCCTCCTAACCGCTGGGCCGCCTGTCTAGGGGAGAGGGCTTGGACTCAGCCGCAGATGGCTCACTCCTGTGGTCCTATTTACCCCCATTTTACAGACAAAGAGAAGGTGCGGATGGAACAAGAGGAGGAGCCAGGCATGCTGCCCCCCCACCACGCGCCCCGCATACCTGGGAGTGGAGGCTCTGGGTGGTCGGCAGGCTGCTGGCCTCATTCTGGATGCAAGAGTAGATTTCAGTGTCTCTGCGCTGTAGGGCCTGTGGGAGAGGGCGAGGGTCAGAGGAAGGTGGACCAAGGGGCAGGGAGAGGGTCCCAGCAGCCAGGCCTCCCTGTTGATCACCCCTGCCTGCGGGAGCCCAGGGAACAGTCGGAGCCCTCCGGGCCGCAGCCTGTGAGGGGACGGCCACATTGCCCCGCCACGTCACGCAGCACCACACTGCCACACCTTTGTACCTGCCGTCTTCTCTCGCAGTCACCTTGCCCTGTCCCTGCTCGTTCAAGGCAACTCCTCTCTGCACTCCGTCGCCTGCCTCATCCCATCTCGAGGCTCCATTAGAGTCCTGTGCTCAGCCCGGGTGGGCCCTCCCCATCCTTCTACCTGGCAGCAAGAGGAGGAGCCCAGGCCCATTCCCACGGTCCCACTGTCCTCAGGCCCTCAGGAACCTGGCTGCCACATCCCCAGCCATGACACCGTGGCCATGGCTCCAGTAGGACGGCCTCCTGGCATCTGTCCTCACTCCCGGGTCCAAAGCTCCTGCCCCTGTGAGGGTCCTGGCCACCCATCCTCCCCTCTAGGACTCCTTTGACACCCCCACCTCGGCCCGCGGATGACTTAGGCACCCACTGGGGTCACACACCTCTCCCATCAAGCTGTACCTGGTTTGCCTCTGGGCCACCAAACTGACAGTTTGCTTAGCACATTCGGACAACGGCCCATACAAACTATGAGCTCCTTGCCCACTGGATTGCGTGTCTTGGGGCCACGCTCACTCTTGGCCCAGCTATGAGCAGCCTGATCAGAGGCCTCAGGAAGGTAGAAAGAACCAGGCTTTGAAATCAGACAAGACTAAGCTCAGCTCTCAGCTCTGACACCTGCCAGCCCAGGGCAGCCCCTGAACCTCTCTCCATCTCCCCATCTGTGAGATGGGAATAATCATATTTCTCTTGCAGGTTCGAAGCATGATTAAGTGAGATATTGTATGTGAAGGGCCCAGCTCAGGGCTTGGTAAATAGTAGGCGTTTAATAACTGCTGAATGATCATCAGTTGAATGATACTCAAGGGGGAGCCTGATGCCTCCCTTCCCTCTCTGCGGTCACAGCCTGGACCCTCCTTCAGACTCTGTCGGGCACCCGGTCCCGTGCAAGGAGCAAATGCCGTTCTTTGGAGTTGTCAGAGCAGAGCCACCAACAGCCTAAGCAAGAGGCAAGAACCTTCCCTTCCCTCGTGTACTTGTCATATGGATGCCGGCTGGTTGCCAAGGAGGTGGTTTCCCTGGCAACAGGCAAGCAGGGGTTGCCGAAGCAGGCTGGAGAGACAGGTGGTGCTCTGAGGCAAGGGGAGGGGGTGGGGAGGGGAGGAGGGAGGCGCTGAGAGGTAGCGGTGCATGAAAACCCGTGTAATAAACCATTGGCGCTTGGGAGACCCTCACTTCAAGGGCATCACACACAGAGATGGCTCGGCAGCCCTGGGAATCAGTTCAAGGGGCCCTGAGTCAGAAAGAGGGTGGGTCTTGGGAGAGGGGCTTCTGACCTCCCTCCGGGTGGGGAAGGGGCAGGACTGCCCTAAGGAGAAGCCCCATCTTCAGTAGAAGACAATGTCCAGGGCCTGCTCTGGCCTATCGGGTCTTCACGCCTGCCCAGCGTGCCAGCAAGCCGGGTACGCAGAATAGACATCCGTTGCTCAGCAGCCCTGTGCCCCCACCCCCTGCCCACCCGGATCTGGAGACTTGCACAAGGCAGCCCCTCCAAACTGTACACATCTGGTCACAGAGTGAAGGGAAGAAAGGGGCCTCCTTGCTGACACCTCAGCAGGGGAGCAGATCTGGGGTCCACAGGTGGTTCCCTTCTCCCTCATGTCCGGCTCACGCAGGCCTCCTGTCGCACATTAGCCCAGAGAGGCTCAGAGATGTCTCAGGTCACACGGCCTCACGGTGGTGGAGCCAGGATTGAGACTCGGCCCTCCTGCCCCAGCTCTGCGTGCTCCCACTGGGCTGGGCAGTGGCTAAGGGATCTCTGAGCTGGTGAGGAGCACCGGGCACTGGGACCGCACGGGCCTCTGACACACGTTGGCGGCTGGCCATGCTGAGGGCAGGAGCAGCTGTGGGGCTAAGGACAGGGGAGGCTGCAGAGGCTGCAGCCCATTAGCAGCTGCGGAGTGAAGCCTTTGACAAGGCCTGACCTGCTGGGCTGCATTTGCATTCAGAGGGTGACCCGCATCACTGGGCTGTGACATGCCTGGCAGCCTTGTCAACGGGACACCCTCTGAGGCTCTGCACCAGACCCTCCTGGCCTTCCTTGGTGGTGATGGAAACTGCCTCCCTCAGGGTGTGCTTTTTGGGAGAAGACTGCCCTGGCCTCTGAATGGGCTGCACTGGGCTCGGCTGGATGGGGCTGTGTTGTATCAGGCTGTGCTGGGCTGGGCTATGC
>NW_027397110.1:6280019-6304833 GCF_003265705.2 Callorhinus ursinus | reverse complement strand
GCTGGCCTGGGCTGTGCTGACTGGGCTGGGCTGGGCTGGGCTGGGCTGGGCTGGCCTGGGCAGGGCTGGCCTGGGCTGGGCTGGGCTACACTCTGGGCTGGGCTGGGCTGGGCTACACTCTGGGCTGGGCTGGGCTGGGCTGGGCGGTGGGCTGGGGTGGTGGGGGGTCCGGTCTGGGCTGGGCTGGGCTGTGCTGGCCTGGGCTGTGCTGGCTGGGCTGGGCTGGGCTGGGCTAGGCCTATTTGTCTGGGACCCAGGCCCTCCAAGTCCTTTGCCTCCTGCCGCTCCATGGGGAACAGCGCTGACCCAAATGGCTGTCAGCCCTGACAGAGGTGTGAAGTCAACGGCAAAGCCTCCATCTAGCCCAGCTGAAGCCAAAGCTTCAGTCAGCTGCTGTGGGCCAAGACCTAATCTGAGGGTTCTAGACATTGGTCCCCCTGTAAGACCCACCCCCCTCCCTGTGACCAAGGAAACACAAGAGCTCACTCTCGTGGGCACCCACACATAGAGACTTGTACAAGGCACCCCGGGGGCGGAGGGGTGCAATTTGGGGGTGCTGTTTGGAAAGGAGCAGTACTCGGCAGAGAAGAAGTAGGGCAGGGTCCTGGCACGTCTGAAGGGAGCCGCCCGTGGTGGGGGCCAGAGTCTGGGAGACAGGGCTGGGGTAGCCGTCCAGTGAAGGCTGCTCGTGCCAGGCTGGAGAGCCGGCAGTGGGGAGCCCCTGGAGGCTCCTCAGTGGGAAGCGACCGCACTGGCGGTGTGTCAGTGAGGTCCCCCCGCCGCAGTGAGCAGGAATGAGGGTAGCAGGACAGCCAAGGCTGGAGCAGAGTTGAGGGGAGGCATCCAAGTGCCACTGAGGGAGAGTGACCCCACAAAGCTGATGCCCCATGTGTGCCGTGGTGTGCCCCGGGGTGCCCAGCCTGAGCCCAGCACGGAGCCGCACGGAAACCCAAGCATCTGGAAGGTGAGAAGGGCCCTCCACTTGTCCATAGGGCCCTCGACTGCTGAGCACCTACCGTGTGAGACAAAGCACAATCACGAAAGTAAGAGGTGGCCATAAGGGCCATGGAGGGACACGAGAAGGAAGATTGGGAGGTTGGGGCCACGGAGGGGGTGCGAAGCTTGCAATTTTAGAGGGGAGCTCAGGGAAGACCTCCCTGTGAAGGTGCCGAAGGAGCAGAGCTTGAGGAGTGAGGGAGCGGCCCGTGGACAGCTGCAAACAGCAGAGGACACGGCCAACACCAAGGCCCCACGGCGACGGCATGCCTGCTGTTTGGGGAGCAGCAAGGAAGCCAGCGAATGACAGGAGGAGATGGGGCTGGGGTGTGGGGAGCTCGGGGAGGCTCTGTGGAGGCTCTGACGTTGACTCTAAGTGAGGCGGGGACCTTCAGAGGCCCACAGCAGCTGTGAGAATGTGCTTCATGGAGCTCCAGCTCCAGGGACCAGGACTGACCAAGGGTCCCAGCTGCTGGGCTCTGGAACCCACCATCATGGGTGCATGGAGGCCAGAGGCCCTGTGCACAGCGGGGATGCCAGCACAGCCTCCCACCCCGGGAGACAGAAGACTTCTCTGCCGTGGGCACTCCTGGGCCTTGCTGAGCCTTCCCTAGACTGCGTGGCATCGAGGCTCCCTCACTCAGGACCAGCTCTGCTTTGGTCTGACTGCTCGCCCAGCCTTCCCCATTTTCCCTCCTAAGTGCTTTCCCTAATAAGACAATTTCGGGCTCACTCCAGCTTAGTGGCTGCTTCTTGGAGGACCAGGACTCAGCAAGGGCTCTGAGCAGAATGAACGGAATCTGTGCTTGAGCAAAGTCACTCTGCCTGCTGCCCAAGGGCAAGGATAATAATAAGCCGGCTGGGGGGACGCCTGGGTGGCTCAGTCAGTTAAGCATCTGACTCTTGGTTTTGGCTCAGGTCCTGGTCTCAGGGTTGTGAAATTGAACCCCTCATTGGGCTCCATGTTCAGCACAGAGTCGGCTAAAGTTGCCCCTCTCTCCCTCTGCCCCTCCCTGCACTCGCGCTCTCTCTCTCTCTCTCAAATAAATAAATAAGTAAATTGTAAAAAAAAAAAAAAAAAAAAATAGCCAGCTGACCAGAAACCAACTGCAGGACACCAGGCAGGAAATGGTGGTGGCTCCCACCAGCATCAGCACTGGAGGGGTGTGAAGGTGTGGGGAAGGACATGCTTTGAAACAAGATGTGCTGACAGGTCAGATATGAGCAGGGATGGAGGGAAGGAAAAGACAACTTCAGATGCTCAGCCTGAGCAGCTAGAAGGACGGGGCAGTCAGTCCCTGCAAAGAGGACTATGAGTAGAGGCCCCTGGGTTGGTAAAGAGTTAGAGGCTGGTCTGAGAGAGAAGGCAGTGACTCGAATGGAATGACTCTGGTGTTCAGAGGACGTGTCTGGCTAGAGACAGAAATGTGGGCGTTCTCAGAATGTAGATGTTCTCAAGCCTTGCGGTTGAACGAGATTCTCCAGGGAGGGGATGAAGATCAAAGATCAAAGAAGGAGGGCCCCAGGACTGGACTCTGATGTTCAGAGGTCAGAGTTCCACTGGTTCCTAAGGAAGAACCAGGGGAAGGAAGCTAAGGAGGCCTAGTAGTGAATCGGGGGCAGGGGCATCAGGAGGGTGTGGAATGTTCCAGGAGCAAGTAAAGAAAGTGTGTCAAGGAGGAGAGGGAGCTTGATAGTGTCAGATGCTGCTGATTCATCAAAGGAGTTGAGGGCCCGGAACTGACCGTTGGATTTAACAATGTGGAGGTCGATGGTGACCTTGAGAAAGAAGATTCTGATGAATACATGGGCAGAAAGCCTGACTGAGTGGGTCAGAAAGGAGAGAGGAAAACGGAAGACAGCTGTGACATTTCTGGTATGAGTCGTGGAGAAAGGACAGGGTCGCCAGAGAGGGATGCGAGCTCAAGAAATACAGGATGGAAGAAATTGTAGCATGTTTGCAAGTTGTAAATGCAATATTCTACTGTTAAGCCCTATTTTACAAATTATGGAACAAAGACTCAGGAAGTTTAAGTAGCAGAACCCATGAGCAAAAGAACTAGGCTTTGAACCCCAGTCTGTCTGACCCACTCCAAATCCATGCCCCTTAATAGATCACTTTTAAAAAACAAATTGGATTGGCACAGCTTTTTTTTTCATGTCACAATATGTCATGAACATTTTCCCACATGAATAAGAAGTAAAATTTGATATAATTAAAAGGAGAAATAAACAAATCTACAATCATTCGGACAGATTTAACTCACTTCTCTTAACATCTGATAGACAAAAAAAAAAAATCAATAAGGTTAATGAAATATTTTAAACAACATGATGAACAAACTTGACCTAATTGGTGGGTGCCTGGGTGGCTCAGTGGGTTAAGTGTCTGCCTTTGGCTCAGGTCATGATCTAAGAGTCCTGGGATCAAGCCCTGCACCAGCTCCCTGCTCAGCATAGTCTGCTTCTCCCTCTCCCTCTGGCCCCTCCCCACTGCTCGTGCTCTCTCTCTCTCTCTCTCTCTCTCTCTCAAATAAAGAAAATCTTAAAGAAAAAAAAACTTGACCTAATTGACATATATAGAACACTTAGTCAGCCATGCACAATGCAAATTCTTTGCAAGTGCACACGGAATACAAGCTGAGCCACAAAGCAAGTTTCAAGACTTCAGAGGATTAAAATCATACTGAATATATTTTCTGATCACAGCGGAATTAGCAAGAAATAAGAAAGAACAATGACTAAAAAGTAATTAAACATTTGAAAATGAAGCAAAGTACTTTTAAACAACCCATGGGGCAAGGAGGAATTCTCAACAGAAAGTTTAAACTGAAAGATAGTGAAAAGACGATATATCAAAACTTGTGGGATGCAGCTAAAGCCATACTTAAAGGGAAGCTCATAGACTTTAGTGCATAGATTCGAATAGAAGACAGATTGAAAATCAATGACCCAAGTATCCATCCAAAGAAAGTAGAGGAGGAATGTACAAAAATCCTTTTCCGGAGACTGGGAACAAGACAAGGATGCCCACTGTCACCCTTCCCACTCACCATCCCACTGGAGGTCTGAGGCAGTGAGAGAAAGGAAGAAAAAGGAACTGAAAGTATGAGGACAGGAAAAAGAAGCAATGAGACTTCCATTATTCATGCGTGTGACATGAATAGACTGAGTTCACAGAAAATCCAAAGGGATTTGCAGAGACCTATTAGGATTAATGAACGAATTCAACAAAGTCACTGGATATAAAGTTGATATACAAAAACCAATCATATGTCTACATACCAGCAATAGGCAATCAGAAAATACAAGTGAACTGGGGACATCACCTGTATCCTCAATCCCTAATACGAGGACCAGTGAGATAGCAGGTGTAGACTCCTACTGCAGTGCCTGGCACATCGTAGGCACTCGACAAAGGCTCCTGACGTCATTATCCCTGTTGTTAATGCCATTCTTATCTACCTCCCTTCACGCCTCCTTTCTGTTCTGAAATCTCTTAAAGCCGCCCTGCAACTCGGCGAGGCAGTTGAGCCTCTTCCCCACACTCCAGAGAAGTCTGCCTGAACCTCAGAGAAGTCTAAACACAGGCAGGAAAGACGTCCCGTGCAGGAAGGAGTGAGTCTCTTCCACTGAAAGTGCGCTTGTAGAAGGATATTTATTCGTGTAGAAAGATGTTCTTGAGATACTGTAACATGAACAAAAATAGCTGTATTACTCAAAAAAAAAAGTGCGTGTGAGTGTGTGTAGGGGTCTTTTTGTGTGTATTTATAGAAAAAAGACTGGAAGCTATAGAAGACAATGTTACTAGTATTTATCCTGGAAGATAGGCCTGGATGATGGTTATTTTCTTTATATATATGCATACATATATGTATATGTATTTATATAGTATATAGATCTATAGATCTATAGATATGTCTATCTATATCATATATATTATATATGTGTGTGTGTAGGTGTATATATATAGAGAGAGGGAGAGATCTCACGTGTGTGTGCGTGTGTGTGTGTGTGTGTGTGTGTGTGTGTGGAGAGAGAGAAATGTTTTTATTCAACAGCTGACACCAGAATTCCTCACAGGGAAAATACCATGAGTTTCTGGGAGAGAAGAGAGAATATGGGGAAATCTGAGGCCACGTGGGAAGCAGTGGCTGGTGGAAACCCCCAGGCTGGAGGGGAAGGCTGTCCGAGGGCTGGCCGTGTTGCGTTCTGTTTGGAGTTGCTGGTTCTGTGGCGACATCCGCTTTGCCTCAACCCCATCGGTCCCTACCCTCAGTAAACAGGGTCATATTCCGAATACCCTCGGTGGGGACTCGAATTTCGTGTGTGTCTGGGTGGTGGCGACAGGAATGGTGACAGCACGGACAGGCAGAACCCTCGTGCAGGGGCAGCCCTCGAACGCGCCCCCGGGAGAACCCGCAGGTCCCCGGCAAGGCTTCGCACCTGCCAGGTGCGGAGCCAAGATCCTAACCTGGTGGCTCTAGAGCTCACAGAGTTAAGACCCCAGCTGACACTGGGTGGTATTTATTCTTCACTTTCTCTACAATGAGCATATGCTCCTTGCGGAACTAAAACACACAGAACTGAAAAAAAATGTTCATCACCCTCGCAGCCACTGGGCGAGGGCAGGGGGCCTGCGTGCTGGCTGGTGGGCGGGCTCACACCCAGGGCACCGGGCTGAGCCTCCCCCAGGTAAACACGGAGACAGGTGCAGCGACAGGAAATGCTTATGACACGACATCCCGGGCCGGGCCCTGTCTCTGTTTGAGTTTAAGGATAGAAAACAAGGTCTGCGTGTGGGGTGGGGGAGGTGTGAAGAACTGAGAAGCGGTGAATGTGTTAGGACTTATGATGGTGCCTGACCCTTTCCTTTCTCTGCGATTTCTTGTTGTTGCTGGGATGTCGCTTGTGTAATCCAAACAGGAAGGGGTTGGTGAGCTGGTCAACGTCATTCGGTCGGATGAAGGAACTTTCTTCATGCCTTGCTGCCCCTTGTTCCAGAAGTGGAGGGGTGAGCTGGGGAGGAGGGGGGGCCCGGGGGCACCTCACAGCTACCTGCCGCCCGGGGGCCAGGGGCCACGCACATGTTCATCTTCACAGAAATTCCACCAGGTGGAAATTCTCGTCCCCAGTTTGCAGACAAGGAACACGGCTGGTACCTGACCCAGCCAGGGAACCGGGCCCTGCGCCAGACCTCAGAGAGGCAGAGGGAGCGTAGGCCCCGAGACTCACTGTGTAGACGGATTCGTCCGGAGGCTGCTGCTGGCTGTGGGCGCTCGGGTCCGAGTGCTTCTGAGGAGCCTGCATCCTTTTCTGTGAGGAAAGGAGTCTGTCAGGGCCGGGGATGGGCGGCTCCCACCCCACAGACCCCACCAGGGCAGAGAATGGCAGATTGGCAGGAGGCCACTCAGCACCTCGTCCCCACCCTCCCCAAGGAAACGCGGCAAATGCCTCCGAGACCCACATCACGCCACTCATCTGCCCGCACAGACCGGAAATGGTAGAGACCGCCACGAGGCCTCGCCCACGGATGCAGTGCCTGGCTCAGGGACACGGTGCCAGGTGCCAGGGTGCCAGGGTCCCCGGCTGCGGAGCTGACTGCTGGGGGTGGTCCTGAGCAAGTGCCAGCCAGACCAGATGTCTGGTCCCCCTCTGCCCCTGCCCCTCTCCGGGCCTCAATTTCTTCAGCAAGGAACCCTCCTTCACGAGACTGTAGCAAGGATTCAGGGAGGTGACTAGGGGATAAGTGCGTGGCCCTCAGGTGGCACAAGGCGGCCCTTGGCCGACAAACACACCCTTGTCAGCCACCTCTGGTTAGCCAGGCGGTGTGGAGAGGTGGACGGCGGCCCTGCCTGCCTGGGACTGAGGGCCTCGTGGGGAGACGGATGGCGAACATTCAGTTTGACTCAAGTATGGTTCATGCACTGACCGACGGGACAGAGCCCCTGGCACACTCTGGGGGACAAATGCCTCACCTGGCAGAAAGAGGTGCTTATTATTTTTTAAGATTTTATTTATTTATTTGAGAGAGAGGGAGGGAGCATGAACAGCGGGGACAGGGAAGAGAAGACCGCCGGCTGAGCAGGGAGCCGGATGCGGGACTCGATCCCAGGACCCTGGGATCACGACCTGAGCCGAAGGCAGACGCTTCACCGACTGAGCCACCCAGGCGCCCCAGAAAGGAGTGTTTAAAACCTAAAGGCTGAGGAACACCTTTGGCAAGAGAGGGAGGGGAGGCAGAGGGACCAGAGAGCCAAGACCTAAAGGTCTCGGGGAACTTAAAGACAGTCGACGTGGCCAGAGAGAGGGGGAAGCTTCCCGGCTCTGGGGCCCAGCTAACAGCGTGGATGCTGGAAGGCATCTGAGCGCCTCGCGCAGGAGCGGCCAGGAGGGGCCAGCGTCAGAAGGCTCCTGCCGGCCGAGGCGAGGCTCTGCTGGTTGCCGTGGAGGCGGGGGCGCTGGGCCCGTGGGGAGGCACCGGGCTCCGGGAGACGGGCAGCTCCTTCCGAGGCCGAGGGAGGCCTCCTGGTCACCCCGCCTCGTGCAGGCACCACACTGCCAACCGCGCGGCAACAACAGCCTCATCTCCGGGCAGGAGCTAATTAAAAATTCTGGCCGCCTGCCCATCCCCAGCCCGTGTACTCGGGATTAGCTTTCCAGGCAGAAGCCAGAACCACCCCAGTCACAGCCTGATCGGGGCTCAGGAGAGGGGGCCTCACCGGATGCCAGCCGGGGCGCGCTCTGAACGCATTACCTGCCCTGTCTCAACGTGCTTCTCGACAAGCCTGCAAGGCGAGTCTGCACGTGGTCTCTGTTCCACACTTGAGGACCGGGAGGCTCAGAAAGGGCAGGAGACTTGCCTGAGGCCACAGAGCCAGCCATGGCAGAGGTAGCATTTGAACCCAGGTCTGTGTGATTCACCAAGATGCTGGCCTGACCGTATCTGGAGTTTTCGCCCCTCTGTTTTGTACGAACGTGTGGGTCTCATGGACAGTTAGATCGGTGCTGGCCTCCGTGTGGCACTTTACAGTTTACAAAAACCCCCTGAGACTCGCTCTTAGTGTCATTTAATTCTCTTTATAGCCTGAGGAAGTAGACTTCGCAGAGGGGTGAGCTGAGGCCTGTCCAGCTAGTCGGATGACTGCCTTTGGATGGAACCCAGGTGTCCTCTTCCAAATCTAGTGTCCCTCCCCCTCACTGCCTGCTTCCTGAGGCATCTGTCACAGTCAGAGGCCACGGCTCACCTCAAGACAGCCGGGGGGGGGGGGTGGGGACGGCTGGTGCCTCTCCCTTCGCTGAGCCTGTCGGCCTGGACACTGTCAGGGCTGGTGGGTGTGAGCTCGTGGGCAGGGGCTCTTCTGGGCCCTGTGGCGAGCAAGCCAGGCCCAGCCCCGTGGTGCTTCTACTGACACCGGTGGGATTGCAGGGAGGCAAGTGCCACTGTGGGGTTGTGGGAAGGAGCCCCACGACTGCCGGGGGCGGGGGGCAGACTTCTGAGGGCTCGCCCTGTCTCCCGAAGACAGGACGAGAGTCTGAGAAAGCGCCGCAGACCACAGGGACGAGGGGATCGCATGGGGGCGGGAATATCCCTCGTCAGGGACATGCTCAAGGATGGACGGTCAGATAGAAAGAGGCCAATGGGAGTAAAAGGTGAGAGCAGATGAGTCGGGAGGCTGGCGAGGGCACTGCCACAGAAGGCGGGGAGATGAGGCCTGGGCTACGGCCCACAGGGGCTGCCCCCCTCGAAAAATCAGATGGGTTCATTTTGTTGCAGGGGTGAGGATGCTCCACCCCTTGGAGCCAGCCTTGCCCTCCCCGGGTGCCTTGTTCCCTGCCGTTAACATTTGCCCAGTTGTGATTTTCAAATGAATAAACCAATCAGTGTGGCCACCAGCAGCTCAGGAAACCTGTAGAGCCTCAATTTCCCCCTCTGTACAATGGGAGCAATACTGTCACCTTGCCCACCTCACAACCTGGCCACCTGCGACTCATCTTCCAAGGCTCAGCGCTCACTTAACTAAGCCATGCCTCCCTCCCACAACCATTTAGCATGTGTCAGGCTCCCCCTGGCAAGGGGGGAGACTAAGCCCCTGCCCTCTGGGGCTTAAGTTATAGTGGGGGAAACAGTGGCAAACACATAAGCACAGGTGCGGGGAGCAGAGCTGGAGGGGACACCAGTGGGAGCAGGGAGACCTGTATTTGGGTGAGGAGTGAGGGAAGCCCTGGGCTGGGGGATGAGCCAGGGGAGAAGGGGCTGGATCCTAGACAGGTCGTGTGCAGGGCTTGCTGCGGGGGAAGACGGAGGAGCCAAGCACAGCTCTAAGGCTTTCGGCCTGAGCATCTGGGGACATGGCGCCATCTGCCTAGGCAGGGAAGACTTGGACGCTATGAAGCGGTGCCAGGGAGAGTGAGCGCCGATGCCCGTGGGCCTCACACGGTGGACATGATCTGGGGCTCGAGGAGGGGCCCGGGCAGCGTCAGGGGTGAGGACCGTCACCCCAGGATCAGAGCAATCACCGGGGAGTGTACAGAGTGGGGAGTGCTCTGAGGAAGGGGCCTGAGATGTGCGATGAGCAGAGGCCGCGAAGATGCAGGTGATCAGCACAGGGCTGCCCAGGCGTCCAGGAAACAAGGGAAGAAGTGTGCAGGGGAGGAGGGTGACCTGAGGGGGTGAGGACGGGTCAGCCATCAAAGTCGGAGGCTGCCTGCTCTGGGAAGCCAACTTTGATCCATCCCCAAGCTGGGGGGGGGGGGGGGGGGGGGGGAGCCCTCTGGCCTGCTCTCATGGCAGGAATCATCTGCCTTTTCTGGGCCAGGAGCTCCCGGCTTCCATTCATTTATCCGCAGCTGCCTGGGCTCCTAGGGTCCTCCGTGCCTCCTCCTCCCTGGTCTTCTCGTCTTGGCCCCCATGGCCTGGTCACTGGCTGGGGGGCCCCCCCTGCGTGCTCTGTTCCTGCATTCAGTTCGCACCACGCTGGCCTGTGAATGAAGGGCCACCGGGGCCCGCCCAACTCTGGAGCGGCATCCACAGGGTCCGCATCCCAAATTTGGATCCGGTTCCAGGGAGCTCTGGGGACTTCTCTGGCCTCTGGCCTTCTGAGTTCTCTCTCCTTCAAGGCCAGGCTCCTGCCCCAGCCCTCCCTCCTCCATGTGCAGGGAGGGAAGACAGGAAGCGTCCGTGCACTGCACTCCCACTCTGGGTCAGGCACCCAGCTGGTGCCTCCCAAATGCTGTCTCTTCCCCTGCCTTTCCAGGTGAGGGGTGAAAATCCATCCTTAGCCCCATTTCTGGAGGAGGCGAGCAAGGCTCAGAGAGGGCTGTAGCTTGATGAGAGGGCAGGGGGCTGCATCTGTCTTGCTTTCCACTGTGTCTGGCACTTAGCCCGGTGCCTGGCATGCACTAGAGACTCAGGAGCTATTCCTGGAAGGAGACAGGCTAGGAGTCGCTGAAGCCGTGCAGCAGGGGGAGCGGCTGGGCTCGGAAGCCAGGCCGGGCTGAGTGTTATCCCCTCCCCTCCTCCTCCCCAGACTTTACTGAGCACCTACCTACTCTGCGCCGGGTGCCTCCCTGACCTTGCAGGACCCCGAGATCCAGCCATTACGATCCTGTTTTTGCAGAGCAGCTGCTGAAGTGAAGGCTCGGGGTCAAGGTCTTGACCTGACCCGATTCTGCCCCTCACCTGCTATGCTTCATACCCACGGAAGGCACCTGTGCCTTCACTCATACAAGCCTGGTGTGGGGGTCCACAGCCCGAGCGTGGGTCCTTCACCACCCCTGCCTGACGCACGGTCTCTGTGTCTACACCCCAGTCCCACCAGCTGCTCAGTAGTCGCTGAGTGACAAACAAGTCAAGAGCCGTCCTACCGGGGCGCCTGGGTGGCTCAGTCGGTTAGGTGTCTGCCTTCGGCTTGGGTCATGATCTCAGGGTCCTGGGATCGAGCCCCATGTTGGGTTCCCTGCTCAGCGGGGAGTCTGCTTCTCCCTCTGTCTCTGCTGCTCCCCGTGTTTGTGCTCTCTCCCTCTCTCTCTCAAATAAATAAAATCTTAAAAAAAAAAAAAAAAAAAGAGCTGCCCTACCTGCTACCATCATGGGCAGAGCACCAGGGGTGGGGGAAGAAATATATTGGGGATGAGAGCCAAGCTGGGCATACAGTAGGTGCTCAGCACATGTTGGTTGATGGAGGGAGAGTGGGCCTAGTGGCGGGTGGGTCTCTGTCCTAAACCTGGGATTCACGGGAGGCCCAGTGGAGCGTTTCCCATCATCTTCTGTCTTCACTGCTCAGTTGTCCCCGTGACCAGGCCAGAGCCAGGGGGCCAAGGACCCCCGCGGGACCTCAGAGCAGTGCCTGCTCCTTGGGCGGAGCAGAGTGGACTCCCTCTGCGGCTTGTCAGCAGAATGAGTCAAACTAGGAACCGGTCACTCCAGGGTCACACCCCACATCTGCAGCGTCCCAAGGAGGATCACGGGACACAGGAGAGGAACTAGAGGGGTGGCTGAGGCTCTCACCAGGCTCCGGCTCACAGATGGCAGGAAGGGCAGCCTCCAGAGTTTTATGGCAAATCAAGTGGCCATGTTCACCTTCTTTTATCACCTTGGAGCCTTTTCTGGAAGAGTGATCATGTCTGCAGCCTGAGGCAAGGTGGGAAACTGAGGCCCGGGTCCAAGTCCCAGGCCTGCCGTGTACTGGCCATGTGGCTCAGGCAAGTCCTTCCTCCCGCTGACCTTGGGCTGCCTCTCCCATTCTTCGGTCCCACAAGGGGTCTGCCAGACACTCACCTCAGCAGGTCCTGACCTGCAGGCGCCCAGGCTGAGTGGCTCCCTTGTAAGCAGGGGGCTCCAGCAGACTGTATCACCTCCTCAGCAAATCTCACCAGCTCCACCTTTGGCCTCTAACCTGCCTTGCTCACCGCTTCCCCAGAAGTGCTGCGCCTCGGTCACCTCTGCCTGGACTAAAGCAGTAGCTCCTCACAGAGTCTCCCCCTGCTTCTCACAGCTGCCGGAGGGTCCATCGGGATCAATCTGATCCTGTTCCACATCTCCTACGCCCTGCGGGGCCTCCCGGCTCACTTAGAGTAAATCCAGTCAATGCTCCCTGAACTCAGGCCGCACCACCCACCTGGGGCCTCCCTGCAGTTCCTGCCTCAGAGCACCCATACCTGCTGTTCCCCTGCTGGACACACCCTTCCTAACGTCTGCCCGTCCCCCTTCCTTCCAGGTGTGGTGTGGGGAGGCCCTCCCTGACTCTTTATTAAAACCCGCAAGCTCCCTCATTCCCACACTCATTACTCTCTTCGTTTTGCTGTATTTTCCCCCAACACTTATCACATCCGTTATGCTACTTATTTATATGTTTGTTTATGGTCTGTCTCCCCTCAGCTGGAATACAAATTTGACGAAGGCAGGGATTTCCTGGGGATCCATTTTAGTCATTGCTGTAGCCCCGGGGCCTTAACAGGGCCCAGAAATCAGTAGGTGCTCAGTATGGGTTGAACGAGTCAACACATGAAATCCCATCTCAGGGGCCCTTCCCTGGGTGCGGACAGGGACCGGCCCTTTGGGTGCAGGGGCTGAGCCTCTCTTGACCCAAGGAACCCCCATGGTGGTGCAGAGCCCTCTTCCCACACTCAGGGCCTTCGCCAGCTGAGCTGCTCCCCAGGCTCGGCCCCTAAGGCTGCCAAGGAGCAGAGGAGCTCTTGGTCCCTAGAGGGTGGGGAGCACTGGCCCGGGCTGTTCCGATTGAGGCTTTCAAGGAGCCAGGAGAGGGGTCCAAATTGCAGCCTGGGGCCCTGACAGCCATCTTTGCCCTCCCCCCCCGAAACCGGCAGAACCTGGCACCCACTGGGTAACGCATTCTTTTGCCCAACAAACATCTACTGAGCACCCCCTACGCCTGGGCGTGCACAGGGCACGGAAACAAGCTCACCTCGGCCTCTGTCTTCAGGGCACCTTACTGCCTGGCAGGGAGGGCAGGCATCGAACCACCACCCACAGGGCTGGGTGACAACGAGAGTGACAAGAGCCCAGTGGGGAGACAACCCTCCCTGTGTTGGTGCCATTGCAGCCTTGGACCAAGCTGCCCCATCCACGTGCACCCCAGCCCTGACTCCGCCACATGCTTGCCGTGTGACCCTGGGCAAGTCACCACCTCTCTGGGCCTCGCTTCCCAGAGTCGTAAAATGGAAAGAAACGTCCCTCGCAGAGTTACGGTGGGACACGGAGGAGAGCGCGCGGCAGGGTGCCTGATAGACAGTGGCTCTTAGGAAACACTTCCTCCTCCCATCTGGGGTGCTAGGGACCCAGAAAACCAGGATGGTGCCTCCTAATCCAAAGAGCCAGAAACGGGGCTTGAGCCTTGCACTGAAATACTCAGGAGGACCCGTGGCCTGGAAAAGGCTGACGGGCCCTGGTTTCGTGCAAGATCCAAAGGGACCCGGTGGTGGCAAGCTAGCAGCATGGGGGTGGGTGAGGGTGGGGTCCCGGTGCAGGGAGGCCACGAGGAAGACCCCCTCACCGAGGCCCACTGGGATGCCGTGCAGGGCAGGCAGGCGGCCCCTCTACTCCTTGGGAGGCACCCGAAGCCACAGTGAATGGGCTGGAGGGGCGGCGCTGCTGGGCGTGCACATCCACATCCCCTACCTTCTTCCAGAGCAGCAGGGCTGTGACCAAGATGCTCAGCACACTCAGGATGCCAGTGAAGCAAAAGAGCAGGAGCTGCTGGGAGCCCTGCGGGGGCCCTCGGTACCCTATGTCTAGGAGGAGGGCAGAGAAGCAGAAGGGTTAGTCACCTGATTAAGGCTGGGGCGCACCCCACCCCGCCAACCCCCAGGCCCCCAATCCCTACGATCTCCTTTACCCAGGACTCCACTTACAACACTCCCCCCCGAAGGAGCCCCCCAAACCCCCACCCCTACCAAGGTGCTCATTCCCACACTGGCTTTTGGCTAAGCCCCTTTCTAGGTTGGAGGCCTTGATTCTTGTTAAGGTCAAGGAACACATCTTTTGCTTCTTAAGTGTCCCTGCCTCGGAGTGAACTGGCCCCGGTGAGAGCTGCCTGTGGGACCCCGGGCGAGTCGCGCCATCTCTCAGGCCTTCTGTTTTCCGTGTGTGGAAAGGTGGTCACGTGGGCAGGTGTGATGAGGGTGGGGGAATGGGTTTGGCCTGGGCTGAGCAGGGGGCTGGCCTGCACCAGGGGAAGGTGAAGGGCCCAGCCCGGCCCCTTCCCTTGAGCCATCCATTCTTTCACCTCTTCCTCCCTCCCTCCCTCCCTCCATCCCTCCCTCCCTCCCTCCCTCCCTCCATCCATCTGGCTGGCAAAAAACTGCCGAGTGCCAACCACGTGCCAGGCACATCCGTGTCTGTTATTTATCAAACATTTCCTATTACCAGACACCAGCCCTTGCACGCAGGATCTCATTTATCCCCATAAAAGCCCTTGACGGGCAGGGTATTGCCATGAAGCCCGGGCCCCTAGCCACATCCGGGCCAGTCCAGCTCCACGGTGCCCCCAAATCCCAGCCCCTACTGGTGGGAAACACAGAGGCAGGTCACAGCCTCATGGCTTTGCCGATGTTAACTTTTTACAGTCATCACTCCTTTGGGGATGTGATGAAACTAGGAACCTTTCCCAGAAATACGTACGTGAGCCAAGGGCTGCCACTGACACACATGTGCATGAGCCCAATTTTGTACTCACCCCCCCCCAACCCACACACACGCACACACACAAGGTGCCAGAGAGAAGTGCCAGAGACTTCTCTCAGGCACCTGCCAGACGTGGCCAGAGACATATCTGCATCCCAGGCTTCTGCCCTTCCCAAATCAAGGTAGATGTCAGCAAACCTGTGCAGCCAGGGGCGCCCTGAGGACACTTGTGTTTTGCCAAATCTGATAGATGAGGCAGATATGACCCGCTTTATTTATTTATTTTTAAAGATTTTATTTATTTATTTGACAGCGAGAGAGGGAACACAAGCAGGGGGAGTGGGAGAGGGAGAAGCAGGCCTCCCGCGGAGCAGGGAGCCCGATGCGGGGCTCGATCCCAGGACCCTGGGATCATGACCTGAGCCGAAGGCAGACACTTAACGACTGAGCCACCCAGGAGCCACCCAGGTGCTCCTATTCCCCTCTTATATCCTAGGCCCCAAATTCTGCTGTGTGAAACCTCTGGGTCCTGCAGGAAGCCTCACCTCTGACCAGGATGAAGATGCCTTCGCTGATTTTATGGAACTCGGGCCACTCCACGGAGCAATAGTAGGTACCCGTGGCCGATGCATTGGGCAGCTTGGGGGTGACCCCACATTTCAGAGCATGCTCCTCGTTCTCTTTGCCCAGGTCGGGTAGGCACTTAATCCGCTCGCTGGTGCTCTTCCGGTTCTGGAGGTCCATATAAAAGTACGAGGCTGTGAAGTTCTCGAATCTGGCCCTGTCTGCGTAGGTGATTCTGCAGTCGAAGGAAATGGCCTTGTTGGCCAGAGAGACCAAAATGGGCGCACCAGTGTGGTTCACGACCTTCACCATCTGCCCTCCTGCAGGGGAAGAAAAAGGAAAGAGTGGGAGCTTACCCTCCGGGTCGCTTCAGTCCTTTCTACCTCCTCCCAAGGACCTCGGCTCACACTCACACCTTTCATGCAGTCACGGTGTGCGGGCGTTGTGCCAAGTGCTTTACACATAGAACTCTCCATCCCCCAACACACCCAAGGCAAAGTGTGTAAGAGCTCCACTTCACAGAGAGGAAGAACCCGAGGGTCAGGCAGGTCAAGCTGCTAGCTTTCACTCTCTCAGCAGGGACGGAGTCGAGCTACAACCCCGCCCAAGGCGGGCGGACTCCAGACCCCACAGTCCTAACCACTCTCCTGCTCAAAGGCCAAGAAGCCACATTGGATAAAAGCCCCAGTTTGAGAAGACCCAAAGCTGCTGAAGGATGAGAAGAGGAAGGAGGCAGGAGACAAGATAAAGAAACGCTTCCTGGCAGGAAGAAGAACTTCTTGGCAGTGGACACACAGAGGGGAGCCATGGCTCCCCCCAGCCTGAAGGAGGAGGCATGCCAGGCATCAGGAGAGACAAGCCTTGCCCTGAACCAGAGCTTGGAGAAGAATTTGTCAAGTTTTTGTAGACTGTAACGAGCAATGCCCCACGCGCAGCCACGACCAGGACGTTCGATGACTGTTACAAAGGCAGGTACCTGGGGGAGCCTCCTCCCTCCTGGACACCTGGACACCCCTCCTCATCACAGTCTCCTAGGAAAACAGTGGCACCTGCCCGGCTGGGCCTCCCACCCTCCGGCAGGCTCCCGGAGGCACACAAGCCCCCTCAGCTTCAATATGCCTCGTCCCCTAGCACCTTCCTTCTCCAGCAGCCGAACTGTTCTAAATTGAGGTCGGCAGCAAGCAGCCAAGAACATGCCGGCCAGGCTGTTAATCGGGAGAAGATCACGCATTTGAGTTACTCAGAGGGAGCTGCCAGATTTATTTCGTTGGGGAAATCGAGGGCCCCCTGCCCGGGGTGCAGGCCTGGTGTGAGGCCAGGCTGGACTCATCTCTGGGCTCTTCCGCTGAGCCCTGCACTGGGTCCCCAGGGGAGGCGAGGCCAGGCCTCTGGAAGACTTGGGGACAGAGCAGAGGTGGCCCTCTAAACCAGTCAGTCCCCTGAAGCTCCGGCCACACTGGTATTTTGAGCTTCCTGTTGAGTAACTAAAGAGATCGCCCCTCCTCCAAAGAAGGAAGAGCAGTGACATTTCCAGGGAATGGGCTGGATGTCCCAGCGGACCGGCTTCGTTGTCCTGCGTGAATATGACGATGCTCACACCTGGAGGAGCCCCTGGGCTGGGACCCAGGGCTTTCCTCTGCTGAGTGGGGCGGGAAGGATTTCACAGGTCCCTGATGTCTCTGGGCGCGACTGCAGGGTGGTCGTTGTGGCTTGACTACAACATTATGTTCATACTTTCCTAAAAACAAGGAGCACTGATTCAGGGCTGAAGCTTGCCTGAGACGCGGCAGCCAGGGCAGGGGTGCAGCGGGTGGAGGAAGGGGTCATTGCGTGATCCCAGGGAAGGAGAAGGGGCCGAGGGCTGAGAAGGACCTGATTTGCCCTCCCCGGCAAGGCCACGCTGCAGTCCTTCCCCCCTCCCCAAAGGGCCACTTCCTGCGTGCTGCATCCACCCCTGCAGGCCCCTCTGCCTGGGACTCCTACCTAGTCCTCCAGACTCAGCTCAGGACCCACTCTGACTTCGAGCCACATTCTCCTGTTTGGCTCTCCAGGCAGCCAGTGTTCCCTGCTGGGGGTCGGGAGGTGGGAACCTGACAAAACCACCAGGAAAGTGACCACACCAGGGCTGGCACAGAAGGCTCTTCTCGCCCCCCCCCCCGCCCCGCCCCCCCCCCGGGGGGGGCATCCTGCTTCTCTTCTTGGTGTGTCTGAGAGGCCCGGGGAGACTGGGCACACTGGCCATACTATAAGGCTGTTTGTCCTGGCAGGAAGCCATCCATCCATTTGTCTCAAAAAATTTTCTGCATTTGAGGTATCCTTCTAGAAAATGATGGAATGTGTTAGTGTGATTAAGCCTATCTTCACAATTTGGGGGAAATCTTTAAAAACGGATGACTGTCGTTCTGTATGCTTCCAGGATTCGTGATTTTAAGGTCAGAGGGTTAGGATCGTGACCATGCACGGCCCCAGCTTGGGTCTGCCCTAGAGGACAGCCTCAGACCTCGGGAGAAACCACAGTCCGAGGGAGGAGGGAGGCAGTCTCTGTCGATGGGGGAAGGGCAGCCAGTCTGGGGGCAGCAGGTGAAAAGCAAGGAGGAGGAGGCCTGCCATTGCCGAGAAGGAGACTGGTTCTGGCCCGATGGTGCATCCTATGGCCGCCACTGCCCCTTCTTTTTCGGGGGTGTTAGCACCCCAGAGCCTGGACCACCGTAGCCTAGCTCCCACCCCCGTCCTGGACCGTCCCTCCAAGACGCCCCTTCTGAGGTGCAGGCTGGTCCAGCTGACTGCTAAGTACCCCCCCCATGAGGGTTCAGTGCACGCCCCTTCTGGGGTGCAGGCTGGTCCAGCTGACTGCTAAGTACCCCCCCCCATGAGGGTTCAGTGCTATAGAGAGATTCATAGTAATTCCTGTGTCCACAAATTGCTTGCGGCTACCATTTGTTTACTCCCACAAACATTTAAGGGATACCAGTTAGGTCACAGGTCCCACCCCCGGCCTGGAGGGGCTCCCTGCCTGGCAACAGGGAAGCAGAGGGAGCCAGGGCTGGGAGGGCTGGTGGGAGGGAACCACTAAGCCTATCTAGGGGTGTGGGGGAGCGACACGCTGGTGACCTGGAGGTCTGGAGGTCATCAGTGAACTGAAAGCAGGAACACACATGGACAGCAGGTTAGAAATAGCCCAAGGACACAAGGGCAAGGAAAGATATAGAAGGCATACTCTGGCTGGGCATGACACAGGCCCATGTCAACTGAACACCACGACAATCCTTTGAGACAACATTAGCAGTCCCACTGTGCAGACAAGCCCCGAGGGGGTCTTAGAGGCCCAAAGCCACAGAGTTCCTAAGTGGTGGAGCGGGATTTGAGCCCAGGCTTGTCGGTGCCGAGGATGTGACACCAGCCCCCCGGGCTGAGCAGTGGGGTCAGGGACACAGTGGAGCATGGCCCGACACAGGGCAGGGAGTGTTCACCATGGCCCACAGCACAGCAGACATCAGATGCTGAGGACAGGGGTTCATCAGATTCCCGGCACAAGTCACAGCTTATCCCAGTTGTAGGCCAGGTGGCTGCATGACAGAGACCAGGGGTGCAGAGAGGCTTGAAGAGGGCTGCAGGGGCACCCGAACTGCCCTTCGGGCACCTGCTTCTCACCCCAGGCTCAGAGGGGCTCCAGCGGGACCCTCCCAAAGCTTGGGGCATGCCCCCTGAGTGCACGGGGATGGCACAGTGGCTGGTGTCCATCTTGCACCTGGTGGCGGCTGTATCACCATTTGTCCCTTGTTCAAGCCAAGGGAGCAGGTCTCCTGTGGAACAAGGTGGGCCGGGGCAGAGGGAGCCGGCCAGGGGATCCTCTTAGATTCTGCTCAAGGGCCGCCAAGAGGGGCACAGAGCCCAGGGAGGAGGAGTGAGGCGGGGAGGGGGGGCTCGGATTCCTGGGGCTGAGGAGGGAGGGAGGGAGAGCCATGAGAGGCCAGCTGGCACACCCCAGTGACCCATGGAAGTGCCCGAGGGGGTCCACTACAAACCCTGCGAGTGCCCGGGGCACAGGGCCAGCTATCCACAGCCCCTGACCAGCAGGGCTCTTTTGCCTTCTTCCTGCTCCTTCCCTGTCGCTCTCCACCCAGCTGACACATGGGGAAGGACCACCAGGGAGCCTGGGGGGAAGAAGGGAAGAGGGCCCTCACCCCTTATTCTCATACAGGTCCCAGACACCACCTCCAGCGTGCATCAAGTTCAGCCTTTTGGCTGTCACTCTGGTTGGTGATATGAAGAACCAGGGCTTGGTTTTGACTGTGAGTGACCATAGGGCAGAGGCGCCGGAAGAGCTCAGGCTGGCTTGGCTTTCCCTCCAGGTGCCGGCGGACGTGTCCCCGAGACCAAAGGCCTAAAGGGCCGCAGGAGCAACACAAAGTTGCTCTTCGGATAATTCCCCAGGAGGCGGGTGAGTCCTCGGCGCGGCCTAGGGCAGGGCGGGCACAGGGAGGAAAGTGTGGCCAGGAGCCTGGTTTGTTCACTGCAGGGAGATGGATTCATTCAATTCGCAGAGCTCCCTGCCTGAGAGGGAGAAGGGCCTGGAGGCGGCCATGTCCCGTGAGAGCAGAGATGGGGCAGGTCAAGGAGGGATGAGAGAGAGGACGGCCGGATCTCCCACCTGCCCGAGCACACCACTCTTTCCGGTGCAGGTCGGAGAAGGAGAGAAGAACTGTGAAGGGCAGTTCCAGGGGGAGGTTGGGAGAAGTGTGAGCCTGCGCCAATGTGGATGGTGCAGAGCAGAGAAGGGGGCACCCCTGCCTGGAGGGTCAGGTCCATGGAGGGAGGAGGGCGAGGAGCAGGGCCAGCCCGAGATGGGATCGGGAACAAGTTGTAGCATGATGCCTGAGAGGAACCTGCTCCCCCGGGCCCCCAACCCAGCCCAGCCCTGCCCCAGAGCTTGGTTACTCATAAGGCATCCTCGAGCACCCACCCCCCCCACTTGCCCCCCCGCAAGCACAGAGAGCGCCACTGGGCAGCTCAGGTGACACGGCTTTACAGGCGCGTCCTCCATCCCTCACTTCTCAGCAGCTCCAAAGACTGCTAAGAAGCCTGGGACCCTGCCAGGAATATGGGGTCAGGGGGTGCCTGGGGAAAACCTAGTTTCTTGAGGCATCAGGCCTGGGTTTGGACCCTGGTTCTGCCACCCAAAGGCTGTGCAAACTTGGGCAGGTGGCTTTCTCTCTCTGAAGCTTGGTGTCTCCCCTAAAAAACAGGAGAGCAACAATGCCAACCTGACAGGGTGGTCATGGGATGAAATGGGGCTGGAACATTCTGAGGCAGCCACAGGGCCAGGCTGCCTTTCCGCAGCGACAAGAAAGAGGCAAGGAAGTCAGAGGAGCCCTGAGTCCTCGCTGAGTCTAGAAAGGCAAATGCCATCCTGAGCCTTCTGCCTAGAAAGTACCAGGCCCACAGGGCAGGGCACACGTGGCATGGGGTGGCCTCCACACATGACAGCCTCTCTACCACCTTGGGCCCTGGCCTGGCCACAGGGGAGTGGGGGACCCCCTGGGGTGCAGACCCCGGGCCTGGTGCACCAGGCTCCCCTGCCAGGTGTCCGGTGTGTGCAGGCACGGAGAACCTGCCCCCCCCAGAAGCCTCCTCCTGCCCTCTCCCCTTCCTGCTTATCTGTTGCCCTTGTTGGGAAAGATTTTGTCCACTGCCCACTGGCATCAGATCCTTCTTTTTTCAGTTCTCCTTTTGAATCTGTGGCCACTTGAACTTTAATCTTGAGAGCTGGTTGGAGGGGCCCCACTCCCACCCTGGCCCAGGGACCCCATGCCAAGTCCCTGGGGCGAGGGATTCACAATCAAAGACTTGCCTGGATGTAGGAAGGATGCCCACCCTATCTGTCCCCCACACCCCCTACACAAAGCACCCCACATCCACCTGACAGTTCCAGAATCTGGGCTCCTCTCCCTGCGCCCCCACCCCGCCAGAAAGCTGCCTGGCTCCGCTGCTTCCCGAGGAAACCACAAACCATCTTGCTGACCCTGCTGGGGTGCCCCAGCAGAGGGGACGCAGGAAGGAGGCTGAAATCAATTTACGTGGTGAGGACAAGCAGTTTAAAAACATAGAACCATGGAGCATTTTGTGAGTAATAAGGGCGCTTTTTGTGACCTGGTTTCAGTTATACTCATACAGCTGGGTTCAGACAGGGTCGTGCTATAACGTGCATTCCTTAACTTTGGGTCACCTTTATTTTTTTAAAGATTTTTATTTATTTATTTGAGAGAGCGAGAATGAGAGAGAGAGAGAGAGACCACATGAGAGGGGGAGGGTCGGAGGGAGAAGCAGACTCCCCGCTGAGCGGGGAGCCCGATGCGGGACTCGATCCCGGGACTCCAGGATCATGACCTGAGCCGAAGGCAGTCGCTTAACCGACTGAGCCACCCAGGCGCCCTTGGGTCACCTTTAAAAAAAAAAAAATTGCAAGTCCCTGTATTGGAGGATCCAGGCCATGCCTCCGGGCCCCACCAGCTCAGCTCAACTGCCCTCCACTCCCTCCCCCACAGACGCCAGGCCTGCGGCGCCCTCGAGCTTTTGGTCATGCTATTGCCCCTGCTCAGAATGCCCTCCTGTTCCCTTCCTCTCCCAGGACTGGGGAGTCACCCTCTCGGTCTGCAGGACTCCCCCTGCCCTGCACAGAGACTCAGGCATTGCTGTTAAGCTGCATGATGATAAAAACGCTACTGTCCCTGGGGGGGGGCACCCTCCCCTTTTGCAGAGGAGAAACCAGAGGCTCTGAGAAAGGAAGAGATTTGCCCAGCAGCACAGCTAGTCAGTGGCGGGGATGGGATTTTAAGCAGGGTCCCTTAGGGTCCTTAACTCCACACTCTTCATCGCTGCCCTATGCCGCCATTTAAAATCTGAGAGCAGGAGGGCGCCTGGGTGGCTCAGATGGTTAAGCGTCTGCCTTCGGCTCAGGTCATGATTCCAGGGTCCTGGGATCGAGTCCCGCATCGGGCTCCCTGCTCCTTGGGGGCCTGCTTCTCTCTCCCTCTGTCTCTCATGAATAAATAAATAAAAATCTTTAATAAAAAAAAAAAATCTGAGAGCAGGAAAATGAAAACATATCTCAAACAAAAGCTGTGCCCCTTTAAAGGGAGCTAAACATTCAGAGGCCATTTCTCTAGATTTGGGTCATCAAATAGGCAGACACATCAGGCAGCCTATGGGATCTGGGGACAAAGGTCCTCACCAGAACTGACCCTGCTGCTTAAGGGGGACAGCTACTGATGTCCAGCTCAAGGAGAGCCTGTGGCTCCCAGAGCAGAAGTGAGTGAGCAGAAGTGAGTGGTCCTGTGTATAGACTGGTCCTGCGGCAGCACCAGCCGAGTGCCCAAAGGGCCAGCCAGCGCCCCTCCTTCACTGCAGCGATGACATCCCCCGCCCCCGGCATCCGGCACGCCCTCCCTCCCCGCTCTCCGCAGCTGCCCCGGCCTCCTCGCGGCCCCTCTGACCCACCTGGCCCAGGCCTTGGCCCCAGCTCTTCACTCTGCCTGGAACTCAATCCCCTCTGTGGCCACCAGCATCAGCATCGACAGCCAAGGGTGTGTGAGAGTCCAGACGTGCTGATCAAAAGTATCCATCTCCCCTTAGGTCGATTTTAAAAGAAAGCACTTTGATTCTCCAGCTACAGAAGAAAGCAGTTCCCACGGTCTTTATTTTAGGCGTGGGGTTTTGCCCTCCAATTTAATTATGGCATCTCTCAGAGCCATGCCTTTTTTTTTTTTTTTTTTTTTTTTGCTTTAAGGCCCATCTGAAGGGCTGCTGGGAAGCCACAAATGTGGGGCTGCTGGCTTTATTACAGGGCTCCGGCCATTTTCCTGAGCATGAATCCCAGGATGCCACCGAAAAACAGGGGCGTCCTCCAAGGACCCGCGCATCAAACACAGCGGCGCGTGGCCAAGTGGCTGATTAGGGAAAAGCGTGTAGCAGGCGTTGGAAGGCAACCTTTGAACAGAGAGTGTGTATTATGAAGCTTTTAGCGCTGATGCCCTCGGAACTCTGCTATCAGACCGGCTGTCACATCTTTCAACACCTCCGAATTACAAAGATGCATACGGATGTGGCTTGCCTTGGGGGCCATATCCACAGCCTGCCTGCATTCTGTTCTAAAGCCTCCAGACTCTGGACCCTGGGTGCACCGTGGCCACGCGGGGACACAACCGAGTGCAGAATGTCAAATGTTTGGTCCCAGAAACGTAGACGCTTCATGGGTATTAACTGCCATTGGTAGAGCAGTCACCTCTCCTTCAGCTGGTTTGAAAACGCAAGTTTCTCCAACTTCGTAGCTCGTTTGAGGGTGTGGCCTACGACAGCTGGAGACTCAGTTTCTCCCTTTATACCCTCCTCTGCCCTCAAAGAAAGGCGTCGGGATGGGGTGGAGATGGTGGTAGGACCAATGAGGCAGAGTGGGGGTTCTGGTCCTTGTCCCTGGATGGGTGTAGGAGAATGGAGCGAGGGGGTGGACCCCACCAGGGCACTCCCTTGCGGTGGGTGCCCACCCAAAGTCCTGCCAGGGAGGGCCAGGCCCCGCCACTGGGCAGAGCTCACTGATGAAGCTGGTATGTGGGAAGATAAAGGGAAGTCACAGAGCCTGCAGAAACCCAGAGCAGGGGACCCAACCCAGCTGGGAGGAGGGCAGCGGATTCCAGGAGGTGTGACCCTTGGACTGGGTCTTTGTTTTTGTTCATTATAATTCTTCAGCCGCCCCCCCCATTATAAAAGGGAAACATGCTCACTGTGGGAGTTCTAGACACCACAGAGAAGGGTCAAGAAGAACATCGAACTTGCCCGCCGTTCCGCCATGCGGACGTCACGGCTGTAGACATCGTGATGAGTCTCCCACGTGAGGTTACCCAGCCGGACTCTGAAGGAAGAGCGGAACGCAGCCAGGTGGGGGAGGGGCGCGGAGCGGGGGGCTTAAGCGCAAAAAGCTCTTGGACGAAGCTTCTAGAAGTCTTGAAACAAGATACCCGCCATCATTGGTAGTTGGGGGGACTCAAAAGGTGTGTGGAGTTGTAAGGTTTGGGGGGGCTCAGGGAGGTGGAAGGGGGGGCACGTGTTGTCCTGGAAACTCGGGGGGAGCTTCTGTGGGCTTCTGGATCAGGGATTGACAGGATTGCATTCTGTGTTAGAAAGATAGCAACAGGGCGCCTGGGTGGCTCAGTTGGTTAAGCAACTGCCTTCGGCTCAGGTCATGATCCTGGAGTCCTGGGATCGAGTCCCGCATCGGGCTCCCTGCTCGGCGGGGAGTCTGCTTCTCCCTCTGACCCTCTTCCCTCTCGTGCTCTCTATCTCTCATTCTCTCTCTCAAATAAATAAATAAAATCTTTAAAAAAAAAAAAAAGAAAGATAGCAACAGAGGGGCACCTGCGGGGCTCAGGCGGTTAGGCGTCCAACTCTTGACGTCAGCTCAGGTCACGACCTCAGGGTCCTGAGATCCGAGCCCCGTGTCGGGCTCCTTTCTGGGCATGGAGCCTGCTTAAGATTCTGTCTCTCTCCCTCTCTCTCTGCCCCTCCCCACCTTGAAAGAAAGGAAGGAAGGAAGGAGGGAAGAAAGAAAGAAAGAAA